>NC_055690.1:15738150-16040494 GCF_017639745.1 Melanotaenia boesemani
CTTCATGTTTATAACTGCATCTTTGCCAACTCTTAAAGTTAAGAGAAAGGATGAGAATCTCAAGTCCAGTCAGTGAGCTGGGTTTGTGTTTTTTTTCAGTTTATAATGTAATGAAGAAAAAAAACAGTTCAAAAAGTTCAAAAGTTAAAGGACTTCATATAATGTCTTGAGGAAAACAAATTGAAAGCCTTTTTGCAGCAAGAAATGGTGACATTTTCCAAACAAAGCTTGAAAGACTCTAAGACGGCTATAAAATGTATGCACAAGATCTGACCTGACAGGGTGCCAAAAAGTTTGCTAAGGATCGATGTTTTTTGTTTAACTAGTTGTAACACTCGTAATTTAGAATGAGGGTGCCAAAACCTTTGCATGCCACAACAAGTCTGCATGTCCCAGCATTACTGATATTTATAAGCTGTGATTTATATTTGGAATGGACCAAATGAGAGAATTCGATGGAGTCTAATTTGACAGCGCAGACAGATTCAGCTGAAGGGCTTATAAACTGCCACGCAACACACAAACATAAAACGAAGTAAGCAAGCAAACCAGAAGGAAGTTCAACATAAGACAGGCAGAGATGATGTGTGTGACAGCAGGTTGACAATTCATACAGCCTAAAAATAACTCTTCCAAACAAGGCACCATATGGAGCATGCACAAAATAGAGGGGAAGGATTGTGGAGTGTTCAAGTGAATAAAGCTCATCTGATTTATTGATAATATTTGAGAATGCTGAGAAACCAAGCGGTGAGTTGGATGGCTTACAGCTGTACAGTCCACATATGTTTGATAACATTTTAATTAACAGACTTTAGCACTAACTCTACTTGCATTCAGAGGCACGCCTCCACCTGCTGCTCTTTTATTCTTTTTGCGCCTTTAGAGCATTCTTGTGAACATTGATCGATGCCATTCACCATGCTAGCACACCTGCACAAATATAAAGCACACACAGCAGCCTATGTACGCAAGCACATTTACCAAATCACTGCTGGTGGGAGCAATACTATCAGCCACCAACTACATTCATTTATCACGACAGCACAAACCCAAATGATTCAAATATATTGCACTCCCTGTGGCGGTATTGCACTGCAGTGGCCAACCTAAAGTAATGGTTCTGCCAAAACTATATAAATCATCTAAAGTGTATCCATATGTAGTTTATATATTGCAGTTCTATTGAAGTGATAGAGAGTATATATAATGCATCTCCCTTTGGTGGAAAAGCTAATAATTATCTTTCATATTGATGTTCTGTGGCTCTCAGAGGTGTTTAGGAGCGGCAGCTCTTCAAATATAGTCAAGTCTTTATAGTCAGTTTGATAGTATAGATGGATATTTGATGTAAATGCCACCTCACAGGCCAGCTGCAGTAAAATACACCTGTCTTATTATCATATAACTCTAGCTACATTTACTTTAGAAAGAAAAGGCAACTACACATACATGAAGTGGGTGTCCAAAGACGTATTACTGTATGCCCCTGTAAAGAGTTCAGTAACAGGAGTCTTCATAAATCATATTCTTATGGTCACTCTGACAAAAAGCTATTTGCTTTGAGGGACTCACATAACAGTAAAGGAACTCTGTCTTCTGGAGTCCATAAGGCAACAAAAGCTGAAATCATGACAGAGTTGTGAACATGAGTCAACAAGCCCATGAGATGTTTGTTTAACAGCAAATGAATTAACATCTCCAGCATGGAGTAAAAGTGCTCTACAACCATTATAAGAAACACAGGGTATGAAAACACACCTCAGACGTCACAGCGACTGCATGTAATTCAACACATCTGGCCAGTGATGCAGTTGGATATTGATGAGACCTGATTGTTCTTCTAAAAATGGTTGATGATCCAGAGTGATCTTTGAGTTAGCAGCATTGCCTGTTCAGTGAGGGGAGTACAACTGGAATAAGATCACCTGTCAGTAGTGTTAAAAAAGATGCACACTGTACTGCAGCAGGCCAGAGGAGATAATGCATGACAGCAAAATACCTTTGAATCGGGAAGTGGTTTGAAAAGTATGTGCCACTTGGATTACACTGTATGCGCAGGACTGCTTTTCTTTTAAAGAATAAAAGTGGGTAAATAAATGTAAACAAAGAAATGCTTCTTTTAAACTTAACTTACTGAAAAGACATCACTCAGTTAAATATCTATTTACAGGCATTTATCTATACACACAAATAAAGAAGAAAAATACAAGAAAAACTAACCTATTATAAAGCAATACTGCCTCTAATATGCAAAGACATCAAGTCTTTTTAAAATTAAACTAGACATTGGTTTGCTTATATATGAAAGTACATCATCCAATCGCCTCTCTTCAGGAACTTTTTCCCTTGACAAAGACAAGCATCTTTTTTTAGGGCATGTCTGCCACTATTTTTCCAAGCTATTATCAAAGTGTTTTATGCAATATAACCACTTTGTAAGGAATGCTCGTTTGTCTGAGACCTTTAAACAAACGTTTCCATCAGGCTTTTTGTAAAGGCAGTCACCTAACGACATTAAAAAAAAAAAAAAACAAATGTTGCTTGCATTTTCCCAAGCAGCTGTTTTTTCTTAAATGACTGTTCTGATACAACTAATGTGCACAGTACTTACATATCTAAATGTTACTGAGATCCTGCATTTAATGGGTACAAAACACTAATTTAATTTCATTACAAGTCTGGCTTTTATTTCTCCTTCTGTATCACAAACCCAATTTTTGAATTATTCTGTCTTGCAGTGGTTTTACTTGATTTTATAGCATTCAGCTGCTGACTGGACGGTTGTCAGTCTGCCTGGCTTGTCCAGCTGCTGTGTCTTGTTCAATCTTGCGTGTGTATATCAATGCCAAAGAGCAGCACGGCCCATCATTGTCTCTCTCAACGTGACAGCGAGCAGTAGTGATGCTATGTGACAGCGAGCAGACAGATTGAAGGAAAAGCAGCAAATGACAAAGAAATGTCTCAGTAGGTTGCTGTGTTGACTCTACCTCCCTTAATAAAGAGGTGGCAGACGGAGAATTTCTGTGCGAGGCTGTTCTAAAGAGTAACTATGGAAAAATATGTCTACAGGGCTGATACTGGAGTTCCTCTGTGAACCGAGGACCTGGTAACAAGCCCTCTGTCAGCCAGCATCTGTCTACCAAAGAATCTGAGCAAGGTATTGAATCATTACCAGCTCCACAGTTGTTGCTCTTTAACTGACCCTGGGCTTTGATGTTTCTGTAGAAGAGGCCAAACAAAATACTGTAATTTCCCCATGGAGTTAATAAATTAACAGAGTGCTTAGAAATGCAGACCAGAATGGCCAGTGCAGGGCTGCAGCCTAAAGTAGAAATGATTTATTTCTCCTTTTGGGATTCATACAGCAACACACACAGAACAAGTATATTATTGTCAAAGTTACAATCAGTTTAATAACAGGCTTGTGTGCCCTACAATTTGTCTTCATCTCTGTACTTTTATCTCATCACCCTTTATTTCACATACCTGTCATCTGGAACACTATAATCACTCAGATGGCCTGAGAGCACTTTGCTGCATGACTTAACAATGCTCATGTGCTAGCATGAATAATTCAACATTATTCATTAAATTCATATTCATTTTATTTTTGCCCCTGAATTGTTATTGCTTTGGTGTTTTTTTAAACAACAAAGAGAGTAAACACACAGAATATATGGTGACATGTTTCTTTGAGAGTCTACAACCTCAGACTGTTTTGGATTCAGCATCATTATCATTTAAATCAATGCAAAATTGATTGTAAGTGCATCTTGTGAAGATGTGACAATCAGTTCCGCAAACACATTCTGGCCAGTGTACAAGCCAGTTTTTCTTCAATAATCATGTAAAAGTTATGTTGTTCTACTTTGAAACCATCAATTCAGTATAGACCTACAATGTGACATTTTCTGTTTCACTGGTCTCCAATTTCTGGTTCCTTACAGGTTTCTTTTTAAAACAAACTAAGATTCCTTTCTGCTGCAGCAGCTACCTTATTGCATACAAACCTCATGTGCCCTAGATTCGACAGATCAATTATTTATAGCAGGTGAGAGTTTGGTGTTCTATGTGAATAAAGACAAACACACACACACACACACAAGCAGTTTCAGTGGTCTCAACTAATGGCTTCAAGGAGAAAAGGAGAAATGTAAAATCCGGCAGAAAAACATGTGAGAGTACAGCGATGCTTTGTGGCTCATTAGTTCAAAAGACAGTAGGATGACCAAGATATGAAAAGGACAGACTGGCTAAAAGTCAAAGCTGAAAAATGACACTACATAGGGCACACACGAGTGTGCTAAGAGGTTTGTACAGTACACACAGTGGTACATAACCACACAGTACAAATAATGTAGCTATGCAAGCTAACAGCTCATGAAGTAAACAGCAGCTGCAGTTCAAGTGTTTTACACCCCCCCCAGATTCTGTTACTTCAACATCAAATGCTCTCTGCTTGTAGTTTTAGAGAAGTTTCCCCTTTACACAAGATCATCCTTCAGCAAAATATAGCCTGAGAGCCAAGAGTGGTCTCAGGACTATCTGAATCCGCCCAGCAACAACCTCAAATGAAAACAAAAGAGTCCCAAAAGAGCAACAAAAAACAGGACTTTGTTTAGGAATCTTGAGGCAAGAAAAACTCTGTAGGCCTACTGCCTTCTCATGTAACCCAAACAAAGAATGTTATTTTTACATTTACATATACTACCAAAGGTCATGATAGGTTGACCCCCAGATTCTCATTCATTTTTATATCAGGAAGGTTTAAAAAGCATGACCTTCAGCATGTAAAGAGCCACTTAAGGCTTTATTGTGGATTTAAAGGCGTATTTATCCCATTTTGGAGTCAACTTCTTTTCATCTTTACCTCTTTGAGACACAAGTACTTTATGGGATATAGTCCCTATTTATTTTGTTATCACTTTTAATGTTTTTATCAGTATGATTCCTTCTTATTATGTCTTTCTGGATCATGAAAGCCTGTAGATTATATTTTTTACAGTGACACACTAAAAACTACATGTGATATAAATGGGTTCTAGTTGAAATGGAACTGACTAAACTGGACATTTCTTGGTAGACATTTCATACAAACTAGCTTTCTAGAAAACCTTATCACATCTTATGTGTTGATGCGGATGTGTTCCATGAGGAATGAAAACACAAAAGAGTATTTGAGCATAAGAGCAGAAGGTGAGGAGCGGGAAGGAAGAGAAAAAGTGACAGACCTTGATCTTCAGAAAGTAATCCCTTTTCATTAAGTGTACTTTTTTAGATGCTGAGTGCTTCACCATTGATCCTTGTGTAATGTCAATTAATTAATGTGCTGAGGCTTATTACTTTGAAAGCCTTCAACCCTACAACCCAGCATTTATTGTAACTTTTCTCACAACAACAAGGGAAAATCAGTAAGTTCAGTCCTAAATTAATTATTTAGATCTGTTTTGCTCTCAATATTATTTTCTTTTCTTCACTTTTTTTTTATCCCCACTGTTCTGTGTTTATTCAATCTGTTTTGGGGGTTTGGGCTTCCAGGACGTTGGCGCCTGTGTCTGGCCTGTAAATCTGCAGTGCTGCTCTTCTCCACACTGCTGTTTCTGCTTGGTTTCAATGACATTTTTGCTGATTTAGTTTATGAACGTCTGACACTCTTTTCTATCAGATCTTCTGCGATTGACAAAGATATCTAATCTTCCTGTGCTTGTGTTCTCTATTCTCTCTTCCTGGAGGCTGATCCTCATCTGGCATCCTAAGCCATGTCCTTCTGGGACCACATAGACCACTGATGAGGAGGGGAAAAGGAGCTGGTGTCCAGATAAAGCTCAGGCTGTTCTGGAAGTATGGAGTGACCAGTAAGGAATGTTAAGCATTTCTGGTTTGCTGTATTTAGTTAATTCCCATGTTTTTTTCTTTTTTTGTTTTTTTGTTTTTTTTCCCACATCCCTGCTTGGATATGTAGGGCCAAGATCTTTGAGGTCATGCTGCCTGCTCATTGCTTGGTCTTCATTTCCTGTGGTGGGTGGAATATTTGAGGGTCAGGGATCAAACCTTCAGCTATGCTGCCCCTCTGAGCATTGCGCTCTTTAAAGCCCGATCTGCATCTAATAAAACGTTCCGGTTGAAGGATTTTATACTCTGGATTTTCTGCTCCTCACTGAAACCTGGCAGTGTGCCTCAGACCATTTGTCCCTCATTGAACTCTGCCCAGCTGGTTACTACTTCATCGGTCAGCCTGGGACATCTGACCAAGGAGGAGAAAGTGTTGTTGCAGTATTTAGAAGCGCATTTTAAAATTTTGGTTTTAACATATTGAGCTCAAAATGATCAAGCACCAGTTTATATCAGTGACCTTTTGCATCTTTATGTTCCCAGCAGGTCCCTGAGATCACATGATCAGAGTCTGCTGGTTGTGAAGCAAACATGGCTGAAAACCAAAGGTGACAGAGCCTTTGCATCAGTGACTCCCTCCCTCTGGAACCCCCTCCCTCTCAACCTTAAGTCTTGCAGACTCAGTGATCTCTTTTAAAAAGTAGCTAAAATGCAGTTTTTTAAACTTGCTTTTGCTTAATTTTTATTAAACATTGCATTGCAATGCATTAAACATACAAACATTGCAGAGTTTGGAGTCCATCTCCAAGTTCTGTTGTCAGTTTCAGACAACAGCAAACACTGCAAAGGTGGAGATCATGATGATGCACACTCTCAAAAGGAAACAAAAAAAAGAAGCAGTTGACGCTGGCGGTCTGTGCGGCCATTAATTACATTATATACATCTTAAAAAGATATCTATTAATTCTTAGTTCACAATAATAATTTGTTATCCCAATGACAGATTTGTGGTTTGCAGGTGGAGTTTGCTGAGAAATCCTCAAATACCAAATCATAGTTTAAGGAATATCCAACTCTCACTCCTTTTTGAGAAGCTTTGACCTGTTGGACATCAAGCCAGGCCGTAATGTGGTTTTCAGTTTCCACCCCCGTAACTTTGAAAAAAGTTTTTCTTGTCTGTAAGAAAATTCATCAGAGATGTAAGTTAATAGAAAATTAAAGCAAAATTCTTCATGTATCCCATCAGTTCCTTTCTGAGTGCTACACATAAGCCTTCTGAAAACGGACCAAATTACGCATGTAAAGGTAGACGGATGGAAGGATCTGCATCCCTCTTTAGCAAAGAGCGTAAATGGGCCTTTACATGTCTGTAAATGGATATAATTAAGTACTGTTTGCATGTACAAACTGTTTCTACTCCTTTCCTTCTTTCTACCATGTGCTCTCGTTGTTTAATTGATTCCGCTGCGGCATCCAAAAACTACAAAACAGGAGCCGTTGCTGGATAAAAGAAAATCACTGTCTAATTGTGATTAGACACCCTGAGTCTGCCTGTTGAAGATACTATAGCTACTTATGGGATTTAGTAAGTCCCTGAAAATCCACAACATCAAACTAAACGTTAATTTAAAAGTGTACACACAAAAACTTAGAAGCATACAACCTGAATGAATTTGTTTTCGCAGGTATTTAAGGAGCAAACTTTGAGGATCATGAAAAATCACTCGGTCTTTTTAACAAGACATTCTGGTGTTCATTATGTCACAAGAGCTGTTCCTCCTGCCACAACTTGGCCATTTGAATTTTGCTTTCCTCTTCTCCATTGTAAACCTGAACCCCTCTGGAGGCCAACCACACAGCTTTGTGAGTGCTTTCCCCTCCCTCACAGCTGCTTGTCTGCATGCAACTACAGCTCACAAGTGAGTGCTCCCAATCCTCTTTCTCCTCATAAAGCCAAGTGCCTTGCTGCAGACATTTCACAGATAAGTGGTTTATTTTTTTTCCCCTCCACGGTGATGGCCTGAGACTAATTTTTGTTGCGTGTAATGACTTGGTCCCTTGAACTCTTTCGATATATAACCAAAAAGGGTTCCTTCCACTGAATATTGCAGCTAGTAATAAACAATGATATTCAGATGAGCAACGGTAAAAGACTATATCAGCCTCCATCTCAGTTCATATGGTCAAATGATGAAACATGATTCCCTCTAGCCACTTTCCCCCCCATCTCTCCTTGAAGATAGATAACGAGAAGTAAAGTCAAGGACAGAGAGAGAACCAGTGAGGGTTTTGTTTACAAAAGAAACCGGGGAGAGTGTATTTCAAAGACAAGCAGAGAGGCAGAGAAATGGAAGGAAAACAAAGACGCATTATAATAAAATACTCACTAAACTCAGCAAGCACAGCAAGAGTTGCTGAGCTGAAATGTGCTTGCTCTAAAAGTTAATGTACTTAAAATTCCTAATTAGAAGTAGATTGTTCTACTTCTAATTAGGAACCCAAGAAGCAAACAGATTATACATCACCTTTGTGCAATCTCTACTTTTTGAGTCCATCAGTAACAGCGACCTAGATATTTTAAATAAGTGTGAAAGTAAACAATAAACCAATTTTTTAGAAGCGACATGAACAGGTCACCAGTCTGTCACAGGGCTAACACAGACACAATGTATGCTCACACATATGGTTTATTTAAAACCACTAATGGATGACTGTGGATTTGGATAAAAGCTTGGGCAGGCTCAGGGAGAAAATACAAACTATATACAGAAGGGGCCCCACGCACATTTGAACCAAGAAATTTCTTAATGTAAGGGTCCTCTTTTAGTATAGCACTTTGCTGTACTAAAAGAGGACCATGTGAATATTCATTTCACTTCATGACATGATGAAAAAAATGGGACCTTGTCTTCATGAATGGGATTTATTATTAAATTTTCTAATGCAATTCCCATGATTAGTTTAGCTTTTCATTTCAAAACTCCTTGATGCCAAGAATAAACAGAAGAATCAAGCAGCTGGGCATGAGCCTCAGCTTCTCTAACAGCAGGACAGCTCTGATTCAAACTGACCCAAGCAAAGCAAAGCTACAAACAGATAAACCATTGGCTTTTTACAAATACTCTGTGGTATTTTGTAAAGGTTAGACATTTCTGAGAGAGTTTATCTCTGACCATGAAAGAACAAAAGCTGAGACCACCGTTTATTTTGTGATTTGTTGTTGCTGAGAACCATCTCCATCTCCAAAAACAAGAGAGACAAAGACACACATGATTATCTAAAACTGGTTGAAAACACAAAAGTTCAATTCTTCCAGAAAATAAAATATAATGCTTTTAAACCAAAATTGGAATACAGCAGCTTTGATGACTGTCAACAAACTCTGGTCTGCTTTGCAGTCTTTAATATATTAT
This sequence comes from Melanotaenia boesemani, assembly GCF_017639745.1. Classification (NCBI taxonomy): domain Eukaryota; kingdom Metazoa; phylum Chordata; class Actinopteri; order Atheriniformes; family Melanotaeniidae; genus Melanotaenia; species Melanotaenia boesemani. The sequence goes on from NC_055690.1 coordinate 15,747,399, forward strand.
TGTATATATACACAAGTAGTCAGGATTAATTGCTTAAGTCACACCCATTTTGAGACTTAGCACTCTTATACAAGAGCAAGACCCCCTGCTGGGTTTACTCATATTGCCTGCTTTTTGTAAAATAAATAGCACAGGTCACAAAAAAACATGTCCTACTGCTTACTAGGACACAGCATCTATGCCTGTGCCAGAGGACAGCAGTTGCTTATTGTTGTGCTGTTTATGTTTTCTTACTATAGAGGTTTGGTTATAAGATGGTAACTGACTGACCTTGAAAATGCTTAACCTTTTGGTTGCAGAAAAAGACCAGAAGACACAGAGAAATAAAATCACAACGCACACAATAAAAAGGGTGGGATTTAACATGCTCACTGGGCATCACATTGATAAGATCCTACAATTTAGACGGTGACCAAAAAACAAAGAGACAGATGTTCACTGACTCTCCAGGCGATCTTGATAGTTGACTACTGGTTTGATGTATAAAGCCTCTTAATCTTATGCTGTCAAGCTGACAAATAATCTGTCCACAGACAAATGGAAGCATTCACTAAAGTACTCAAAAACACATTTGTGTTAGTTCTATCTATAGCTGGTGTCTTTGTGTTTATCTTACCTGTTTATCGTCCATTAACTCTTACCCTAAAACCAAAGTACACAGCTGGTGTGCAGTATGATTTTACACAAAATAAATAAACATATATTTACACACCCTCAGTAATGTCTATTTATTTTAGAGTAATATACAAGTATGTATAACGTTTTTAATCAACACTAGGATTTTAAATTCAGGGGGTTAAAGATGAGTGACATGATGGGATAGGAAAGAAATGAGAGTAGGAAAGATTCCAAGCCAGAGGTGAAAATGGAATAAGTGGAAGATTGCTCTTTTAGCGTTTGTGTGCAATGCAGGACTCCTTCACAGCAGACTGACCAAGCCTCATAAAGCACCCCTGCCTTGCATATCTCCCCACTGGGGTTATTATCTTCACACCTCTCTGCCCTCACCCCCTCAGATGTTACCTCCGCACTATGTCACCCTCTCTCACCCACCTATTCTTCTCTATCCGCAGGCAGCGTTGCTGCAAGGGCTGTCTCAGAGGTTAAACTGGGCCCCAGTCAACCATGGGAAGCTCTAATAGCAAAAGCCCAAACTCAAATACTCCAAGTTTGCCAAAGTGATTCATTTTGCTAAGCTCACACTTCTGACAAATTAAAAAACTTGATACACATTGAGAACTTCTAAACAGGTTAAAATGTACTTTGCTAAAAAAAAAAACAAAAAAAAAAACAAAAACAAAAAACAAGCAACATACTCATCACTGGAAGAAAATTGTCTTGACACTGATCAAATGTTGTCTAATAAGTAAGATACAAACACAACAAACAGATAATGAACATTAAGTGTGCTTCAAAACGTCTTCAACTGTCACCTCTAACAGTAAGTTGAATCAAATTTAGGCTTCTGGTGGTGAACTTGGAAGTGAAAAGATGTTATTTCTGTAGCATTTTCCTTTATCTGGGACCCTGAAACTCATTATGTCATGTAACAAAGAACAGAAAATATCAATATAGAATAAACTTCAGCACAATGTGTGCATCTGTTTGATTCCTTTTTTGATTTTTTTCCCCTCTGGAAAAGTTTCTACTTTTTCACTGCATGTTTTACCCTCACTGATTCTGGTTTTGTTGAACAATCCGCAAACCTTCTCTTTCTCTCTCTCTCCTTTTTTTTAAATGGCCATTTTTCTTTAAAAGAACGATAACATCCATCTACAGAGTACAGGCAAGAGACTCAAGCTTAGAATCAGATTTCTTTCTTTCTTTACTTTTTAAAAGTGAATATGATGAACAAAAAGATCAAGTATGACATAAAAGTTCAGACATTAAAACCTCTCAGGGCCACAACATAGCATGATACAAAGTTCTTTAGCAAATCAGCCAATACTTGAAGCTCTTTGAGCAGATTTTGGATTTTTCTTCTATCTCCTTCCCTTGTGGAAATGCCCGCAATTCTTTACAGAGAATTTTCTTTGAAAATGGGATGTGTGGGTGAGTGAGTAGGCGGGTTGGAGTTACAGATGTGGGGATCTGTTCAGTACTGCCTACAGAGATAGTGGGGCTGAATGATATACACCATGTGGGTGCAACATATACCAACAAACAGCAAATTGAAGTAGACAGAGTCAAAGTAAATAAAAAATTTCATGATATTTAAAAGAAAATCACAATTTTATTGGCAATTTATATTTTAGTATTATTGCAGTGCAATGCACAGGAAACATTCTTATATTCTTTTCCACGTGTCCAACTGACCAGTCTGTAACTTAAAATGATAGCACAAACTTACAGTACATTCTTATAAGAATTAATCATACATATTTAAAAAAAAAAAAAACTGTGCAGAAAAAATGAGTAAACACAGACTGTGATATATCAACTATTTGTGTACGAGTATGTGCTGAATTATTTTATTCACCAGATACTGGTGAGCATGCAACCCTGCACCTCTGCATCAAGTCAGTGAAGTAAGTGAAAGAACATTACATTGTGCATTGGGGTCTTTCTTTATGTTTAGACCTTTTTGATACCTTTCTAATTGTTTAGCAAACAAAAAACACTAAAAACAAAGTCACGATCAGAACTCAGTAACATTTCTTTTATTACTTTATTAAAACCAAATTGATCAAAACAATTTACCATAGTTTTTTCTCAGTTTTTTTTTATCGTCAGTGCTGCAGACGAATTATGAAGTCATTGCACTGTATTAGCTCTCTGTCTTCAGTGGGGCACATAAGTCGAGCTCTGAGGTCTTTACACTGGCTGCCAGTTCGTCAGAGAAAAGTCTTTAAAGTTCTGCTGCTGGTCTATAAAGCTTAAATGGTTTAGGACCAAAATACATCAGTGACCTCTTGACCTAGTATGAACCTACCAGAACCCTCAGCTCTTCTGGATCCAGTTTCTGATCAGTTCCCAGCAGGGCTCGAATTACACTGGGGCTTTCGGGGAGCCTTATTTTCGCACTTGCACCTTGACTTTGCATGTAATGTGCACGTGCATAATAAATGCACATAGCGCATTCAAACATATGGTTACTATTAAAAAACTACTGTATGCAGCTTGTTTAATCAGAAACAGTGATGGAGAGCTCTACCACAAAAAGAAGTACATCAGAGTGTGTGGACGCTCATAGCACACAACAGGCGAACAATGCTGCTGTCCATGGTGCTGAAGGAAACAGAACAGAATCATCCGTGTCGTTTGGAAGATTTTTAGGGCTCCCCCTTAAAGTATCAGCTAAATGTCTTTGGGGGAGCTCCTCTGCCTTTCAGGGGAGCCAAGTTCCCCTTAGCTCCCCCGTAATTCGAACCCTGGTTCCCAGAGTCTGAACTAGACATGGAGAAGCTACATTCAGCTTCTATGCTCCACATGTCTGGAACAAACTGTTCATTTAAATCCAAATGAAAGACCCACCTGTTCTCTGCTGCATTTCAAAAGTTTTTTTTATTTAGAAGTCCAAATCTGCATCTGTTTCTTTTAAGCATGAATTTTAAAACTTGATCATGTTTTAATACTGTTTTTCCCTACATAACTTTACTTCTTCCATTTTATCTATTTGAGCTTTGTCTTTCTGTTTTAATTTATTTTATTTCTTTTAATGTTTGTTTTTTTAATGCACCCTGCTCTAATGCTTTTACTGTTTTATGTAAAGCACTTTGAATTGTCTTGTACATGAAATGTGCTATACAAATAAATTTGCCTTGCCTTAAGTGTCAAACCTTCACATTCATGTTCTTTACTCGCCTCTTTGTTACAATGTACCATATTCTAACAGAGCCTAGATAGAGTCACTCTCACTTTATTAGCAAACAGCACAGCAAGCATGAATGAGTGACAGCTACTTCACATAAAATGTTGACTTACATGGACTCACAAGCCATTTACAAGCTGCTGCTCTACAGTGATGAAATCCTGATTCTTGAACTGCAATGGTGTTTGACAAAATCAGCACTCGCGTAAGCAGAAGACACCATAAGTGAGGATGCATGGCTTTGTTAAAAGAACATGTAGATAATGATAGAGAGAAACTTAGTTCACATGTGTGGCTCATTGTCAACTGCTGTGCTTGTAATCTGAATGTGCTGCTGCCATTTTAAAGTGTCTCAGATGAGAAGACTTCTCACTATATTTAGCTCTAAACTGAATGATAAGAAATTCATTAATCAATGAGCTTAAAACTGATGATTTGCTTCTTTTATTACATATTACTTTTAATATATTATCAGAAACTCTTGGCATAATAGTTATACAGTTTATCTCACATTTCTGATTTCTAAAAGGGGGTTTATAATAAATGACCAATAACCATTTTTTTTTTCAAAAGTCTGTATATTCCTGTAGTGTATTAATCCCATGCAGCTAAATTATAATGCAATTTTATTTATTTAACAAATGATAAAGGGTATCCTTTTCAACATTGCCTATACTATATTCATGAAATTAATTAGAATTCCCTATCACTTGAAATGTATTATGTTGCACTGAATGTAATGAATCTGTCTTGCAGAAGAATATTCTGATCTCCTTTTTTCTCCCACTTATTTTTCTCCATTAGTTCATTAGCCACCTTTGTTAAACCTTGTAGAGGATTACCTGCTGCTAAGTACTCTGTGTAAAATTCTGCTAAATTTGATGCATATCAATGCTGTTAACTGTTTAGCTATCTGTTACAGTACAGACGTATCTTTGATAGGAACAAATGCTTTTAAAGTTGTCAAAAAACTTAAAATGTAAAAAATTTGGTTAAAAGCTATGCAGAGTGTGATATTCAGTAGCGTTCGGTACAGTTCTAGATTGCATTTGATGTTTAAAAAATTAAGAGTTGGAAGCAAAGGCAAACATTTCCTGTATATTTTTAAAGGGGCAAGAAGCAGAAATTCCTCATTTCTAGATTAAAAATTGCTATGTGAAAACTGATTGATGGGTATTTTTCTATCATGGAATAAGACACAAAGAACTCAGGTTGAGGCTTTTAACATCGTGATGGGGAGAGACAGTGGTTCAGCACTCAGAGAGTATCTGGTGTCAACTCCGAAGTCTCAACCCCAGCGCAGCCTTTTTATTATACGGATTATGCAAATTACATGAAACAGTAAAGCAAATCAGTCAGAATGGAAAAAGACAGCAACCTTATCGTAACCTTTATCGTGCAGAGCAGTTGCAGCCACATCCTGTTTTCTGCAGAACAAGTTCGTTACACAAGTTTAAAAGAGGAACTTTAAGATGTCAACACTTCTGCTTACTTTAACACCGATAGGTGTAACTTCATCTGAATTATAGGATGACATCACACAACGTCACTCTGTGTTGCTCTCCATCCCTGTGTTTTGTGGTTCGGCTGCACGTTGCACATGTACGTTCATGTGAATCACTGCCTCCTCTCTCCTCTTGGTGCTCTCGGTCCTTCCCCCTTATGAAAGGCTGGAGCAAACTAGCAATAGCAGCACATATTTTCAAAGCTAAATAACGGAGAGCAGAACGAAAAACATACACCAATTGATGACCACAATCTGACAATACCTTAAAAAAACTATGGTTGTTGGCGAAGTTATTGCATAAAGAAATGGATATAACCCAGATTAACATTGGCCTTGTATTTCCAAAGTGGAGAACACTGCAAGAGCTAAAGAGGCTACAATCTGACTTGAAGCTAACTCTCTAAGTAACGACATAAATGTTATAAGTTACTTCAACATGTTCCACAAAATGGTGATATTGTTTCGCTCAGTGTGTTTGCACTTTGCACATTCATTTGCAGACGAGGCGATTTGGGGTTGGGGGAGAGGTAGAGGAAGGTGGCTCATGACCCACTTTGTTTTGGTCTACAAGCAGTGCACAACAATCAACTTTAAGTGATGTGTTGGCCTAGTAATAACTTTCTAAATATAAACATACTAGTGTCTGAGTCTATTTTAAGATGAAGCAGACAATCAAAGCCAGGCATACGATGTATAAAGGTCATTAAGAGTGTGAAGTTTGTGATGAACCTGATCAGCAAACTGAATGTTATGCATGTTAGTGTTACAAATATACATGCAAGTAAATTACCTCAATATTTTGCGTTTTTAGTAAGAAGGTAAGTAAGTAAAATGTATTTGTATAGCACTTTTCACAGTCATCACAAAGACTTTACAGAGAAAGTATGTTGATAAAACTCACAACCAAATAAAATACACAGACACAAAACAACAACAACAAAAACATACAAAAGAAGTATAAAATGTAAAATTAGCCACAAGGGCCCAATTCTATCTCAAAGCTTGTTGGAATTAAAATGTTTTCTGCTGCTTTTAAAGGAGCAGCTTTAAAATGGGTTGTATTAGCTCTTCTGTTTAAGTGAGTCTGAAGTCTCTGGGCCACCAAGAAGACTCGCTTTAGACTCATTTAAATAAAAAGAAGTTGCACCACCTGATGATGAAATATGGGTATTCTTGTGTAGTGGTGGACCTATAGGTACTAACACCAATGTGTTCAGTATGTTATATACTATGGCAAGAATGAATATTCCAGATGTTTTATACTATATTATACTAAACTATACTTTATATACTTTGTTTTCTTTTTTTTTTTTAAGTATAATATTCCTCTTTTGTGTACTGTCCATTTCTGCTATGGCTCCAATCCAAGCGGCGATTAGTATGTTCATGTGAAGATGCTTAATTTTCTGTATTACAATGAACACCTCCTTTATCACATTGCAGAATGCTTTCATAAATCAAGCTGCATGTCAACAGGTTTGATTTTTTCATTCATTTTAGAACAGATTATAAATCATATTGGATATTTAAGCAGACTAAACCTTGCTTTTCCTCTTAGATTTTCCCCATTTCAGCACCCCGAAGGGCTCAACTGTAAATTACTTGTTTCCAAGTTTATTTATTGTTATGTTTTCCACAGTTGTGAGTATTAAATGGTTTGAAACATCCTCCTTGTTGGTGCCTTAGTGCCAGCTGAAACTATATTGTAAGATTTTTGAGCATGAACTTCTTCAATAACGTGTGTGAATGCATCGCTTATTTTAACAATATAGTCATATATTAGATAAACAAGCTTTCTCAAGCCTATTCACAGGTTTTCGAAACTGTCTATGTTTCCAGCTGCTACCAAACAGTAATATGTCTTAATGTTAAGCCTCACATAAATGAGTGTTTTGCGCTGTATAACATTAGAAAACATTTTTTTTTTTCACATGTAAGCTGCCACTTGCAGCCATCAGGTGATAACAAGAAGTGAGCAGCAAATGGCATTACTTTCATTACATTTCCCGCCCCAGCATTATTATTCCCGGGCTGCTCCTCCACCACTGACAAACCAACATGTTTGAAAGTGTAAACCTGTAGAGAGATAATGCACTGCGTCCTGTACACGGGGGAAGGAGGAAATGAACCTTTTCTACCCCCTCACTCTGAGACTAATCACACTAGGAGAGTTTGAGAAATGTTATGATGAAGAACTCTAGTAAATACTTCTCACTTTACAAGAATTATTTCCTGTTAAATGCAGGAGATTTGTTATTGCGTATCTTTGCCCTCTTTCTCTCTGTCTTTTTTTCTGACATACCTCAATACTCTGGGAATTCATTTGTTGGATTGCTCTAGTTCAAAATGACAAAACAGAAATTGGAAGAGCATTCCTCTTGCAGAAATGACTGAGCTGGGACAAGAAAGTGAGAGGAATGGTGCTGACATCTTGTGTGATGGACAGCACAGCCCTGTGTGGATGCTTGGGCAGATATACTGACTCTGGCAATGATGTGTATGAGACTGATGAGCATTTTCACATTAGATGCAGAGGGACCTATTTTTACTTACCTTCAGAGTCAAATAAAATATTCTGTGGAATATTGCACAGACCCAGAATCACTTGCCATGGCTTACTGTTTTGTGTACTTATATAAAATACTGCTAACTTCACTTTTCTGCAAGTAAAAACAAATTATAGATAACCACAACTTAAACAGAATCAGATGTTGATGAGATACAAAAACCAATAATATGAGACTATTTGTGACATAAATTACATTTGGCTTAGCTCTTAGTTCTGACAGAAGGTTGCCTTAACTCTTTTATGTATTAGATGCTTTTTCCTGCATAGCCTTTATTTATAGTTCTGTAAAATCAAAACATAAATATAAATATTTATTAATAGATAAATGATCTTACTTCTGTCCTTTACACTATCACTCACTTTTACTGTTATCCTTAATCTAATATCCTCAATAAACTATAATTTGAATATATAAGGATGCATTTGTGTAAAGAGTAAAACTCAATAATCAACTCCTAAAAGGCACAGAGTGTGCATAGTAAATCTATGATAGATTTTATCACCTTCTCTCATGGAGATAATGCCAAATTCGGATTTTTTACGGTGACTAATAACTGTATTGTTCATGCGTTAATGTGTTGAAAAATGAATGCATTAATTCCACAGATTCATCTATTTGCATTAATGTGTTTTACAGCCCTATTAAAAGTGTCTTTTTCGACGATATTAACCCTTTATTTACTTGATATCGGATCAATACCAAATCTTAAAGTATCCTACAACCCAATGCCCCAGTGCATTGAACAAGCTGAATATATAGTCTAACCTTCTTAGTTTTCCAGCTGCCTACTGCTGGTTTGTTCGTCCGAGACTTGCCAGCATGTGTGTTTTCCAGCTGATGACTACCTTGCCATCTGTCCCTTCTCTATAACTGCAGTGTGTCTTATATCACTCTTCTCTGCACCGTCCATGCTCACAGTCAGTCTTCTGCCTGTCTTGTGCTGAATAGATTATGCATGCAGCCTGTTGGAGTTCATGTTAATTTATCCTTTTTAAATATCACACTGACATCTGATCCCCTGTGTTTTTCATTTAACAACTCATTTAGATTTTTTTTTATATATTTATTTCCACTGACATTTGCTTATTGTTGACATTTGTAATTAGTTTTTGGAATATATTACTTATTTATAAAGAAGTTAATTCATGCAAGAGTTCAAACCCTGAAAAAAAGGTGATTATGTTTATTTATTTATTTATTTTCTTTTAACTTTGTGCCACATCTCACTTTATTTCTAGTGCAGTTTATGTTGCTTTCCACTGTAGGGAAGAAGTGGGGCTAATAAAAAAAGACTAAACTTTTACATTAAAACAACATTTTGACATGTTAATCTCTCTCTGCACTCATCATGAACCTAAAACAACCAGCTTACATGCTCATACTGTGTGGTTACATTATGGTTAACTGTCTACAGCATTTACATTCCCTCTGCTGAAGCTCTTTTATATGGACTGTAGAAATGGAGTGGGAGTGACAGAGCAGCCACTGTTTAGAGGATTGCTTCATATCTGGACTCAGAACTTGTGTCCTTTGTGAACTCTTCTGCAGAAACAGTTTACAGGAAAACTCCATCTGGTACGCCAGGAAAACACTTAAACACTGGGGAGTAACTTCCCCCAAAGCGAGATCATTATGTTTTTGACTAATCTGCCCTGAACCCCTCCAGCTCCAAACCTACTTCATCTCTTACTTTTTCTCATATTTCTAAGCCTCCACATGAGGGATCTCTTCTTTTTAGTCAGATTTTATAGCCTCTGAATATTTTCTTTTTATTCTGCAATATTCTATGTAATTCTCTGTCCTCATTGTCATGTCAGTGGTACTTTCACCAGCAAAACTAGAAAGCCGTGGCATCATCGACTGATGACATTTTTGGCAATTTAGCGCTCACTATCAAAGGGCAAATGGCAAATGTTGGTGATACTAAAAAGATGACATTAGCCTCTGCTGTGTTTTCAGATGAGTATCTTTTTAGTTTGATCAAACTGGTCATTCTTTTTAAGCTTTGTGCTGATCACAAGTAACCCCTCCTGGGGCCTTTTCTGCACAGCAGCTTAAATGGGTCCAGGTTATCTTTTGGATATCTGACTTAAAAATCTCTAAATCAATATCACTCTAAGCAGTGTCATGACACAGGTTCTAAAAGCAGCAAAGTGAATCAAGATTTCTAACTCTGGGTATATTTATGTTTGTGTAAACAAGGTGGTGATGGCAACAGATAGCAGAAACAAGGAGGCGAGGCAGAATATTTCTCAGAAGAACTAAACAACTAGCCTTATTCAGGAAGGAGAGCTGATTTAGGCTCATCCAAGACAACAACAAAGAAATCTTTTATAATTCACTTTGAAGAAAATAAATAACATTGTCTGAATTACACAAGCACTTTCTTTGACTGAAGATGCTTTCATGAAGATGCTTCTCAGTGAAAATAAAAGATTTAAACTATTCCTTTCCAAATTGTCTGTGTTTTTATTTGAACATTTTCTTAATTTTCCATTTTGACAAATGATGGCGATTGAGCTTTTATGTGTGGTAATTTAGTGTCTTCTTAAACAGGACTTTTCAATGTGACACCCTGTGCTAGGAGGGGGTCTGGCTGTGAGACACTGAAATCTCTGAGTTAAACAAGAAAATACTTTGCCAGGCCTCTAGGTTTTGTAATAGAGGCTTTAGATTTCATCAAAAATCTGTCTGGGTGGCTAAAAAAGGGGCTCTAGAACTGGGCTCAGTTTGTTGCAACCTGGTCTTAAAAAGGGGCATCATTTTTACATTCCATGTCATGGTGGGAATTATCTTATTTTCCACTATGTAATACAGGTGTATGACACCTTGACCTGTCCTTTTATCCTAATCCTAACCATTCCTGTGTGTTAATTTAATAAAATGAAATGTTACACTAAAAACTAAAGTGGTAATACTATTTGTACAGTTTGTTGATTTCTTGCTGAAATGTTACAACACAACACAAGAGTAAAATGTATTGAAAGGTTACAGTACTCTTGTCATTTTTTAGTATTGTTAAATTAAAATGATTTACGGCTAAAGCATCATGTTAATATTACCAGTTAAAGCAGCTGAGCTAATTTAAAAGTTTTATGTGTTTCAGTGGTTTAGCTGTGCAGTTTTGTATCTTGTGTATTTGTGGATAAAATTAGAATTTACATTGTGACAAATTAAATTATTGTAATGAAAAAAAAAAAGTAAATGTGAAAAGAAAAATGAAAAAGAAATTGTGGACATTGTACTTGATGCGTTGTCATTTTCCAGCACTGCTAAACATCTGGTTTGTTATTGTGGTGGGAATTCAAGCCGCAGAAGGCGGAGATGTTTGGGAAAAAAGCAACAAAGAGGCAAGATGGTCTGCAGAGAAACCAAACACATAAAGAAACCCCTCAACTTCTACACATTCTCAGCAGAAACAGAGTTTTAATTTACAGCCAGTGTCTATATGTAGCGTGGGCTGCTGTCAAACACCTGCAGCTATTATTATTATTCTATGTGTTGTGAAACTTTGCTTTTGAAAACCGAATTTCATCCTCTGATATTTTGAGCTAAGAAATGTTCTTTTTTGCTTCTGTATCTTGTCTTGCAGAACAGAGGTATTGCTCAATCAGTTTAACTCTCATTCAGAGAGTTCATTACTATTACAAAGTAAAAAAAAGACCCCATTGAGTCCATTTACCTGATATATTCACTGTAAACTAAGCGTAAAACACAAACAAAATAGGAGTCTGTTATCTTACAATACTATAAAGTATTTTAACATTTTCTTGTTGTATATTGGATCACAGTGTGGACACAATATCACATATTTATCAATGCATTGCATGAAATTAGGTCAGTGTAGAAGAAGGTAAGTCTACCACTGAATAAAGGATAAAGTTATGAATCAGTTTTTACTTCTGAAAGTGTCTTTTTCTCAGAAGCAGCAGCATAATTTGCATTTATCCATCTGTGCTGAAATGGTGATCTTTATCAGCAACCTGCCACACATGACTAACGTGAAGATAAAAAAACCACAGGCCAAGCAACAGGGAAATAAAGATCATGGAACAAACATAGAACAACTGAATGTATCAAGGCTTGTAAAATATTTAAGATGACACATACACGCCTGTAGATTAGCCCAGAAAACTGGTGTTGGTTGTTTTGCCTTATTGTTTTTCACAGAAAGTTATTGTGTTGAGTTGATAAATTGTCCACTAACATGGTCATGCAAAATCTCCCATGATGGAGCATGAAGTAAAATTCTGTGTTGTAACTTAACACAAGCATTTATGGCTGAAGCAGGATCCATTACCAAGTTGTTGTTGTCCCTGAGTATTAAGAAAATCAGTGATAATTTCTCTTTTCTCCTTCCTCCTGATGAAGACTTTGTATCTTCCTAAAAGTAAATGTGCACTGTTTTCTACATCTGCCATCTGACAGCAGTATATTGTTTTTGTATTTGTCTTACACTGTCAAACGGCAAATTATCTTTTCTCGACTCAACATTTGCATTAATGTTCAAAGCTCATACAAGTGTTATGTTGTTGAGGCAGAGATGCCAATTTGCTCTCATCTACAGCTTAAATAAAAAAACAATGCCATGCAGCCATAAAAAAATGTTGCCTTTGGTGTTAAAGATGTGTGACTCACATTTCCTCAACTGAAAAAATGCTGTTCATTAATTCTGCTACACATAACTGAGCCGAATGTGTCGTTGCTGTCTCTGAGCATAGCTAAAAAACATCCCAGAGGACAGTATTTGAGGTGGAACCTAACAAGGCAGGTTAAGACAAAAAATGAGATGCAACAAAAAGAAAAAAAGTGCATTTGCACATTTTGGCTGTCACTGTTTATATTTTTACTTTTACAAAAATGACAAATAAGCCTGCTGAAGTAAGCCAATTATAGCTGATAGACCAATAAAGTTGGCTGCAAAAGAAAAAAGTAAAAGGAAGCTAGAGGAAAAGCTTTCTTTCAGAGGAGAGAAAACTCTGCATGATTTTAAAGTAGGCTTATAACATTTATATAAATGTACCATCTGTTGAAGTACAACTGATGTGTTTGTGGGGACAGGTATTTATGATGGAGTTTGATGGCCAGTTTCTCTCATTAGTTATTTTCTAGGCCACTTTGTGACCCTGTGCCATATTGCATGCTAAGCACCAAGAGACTGATGAGGGAGGGAATACTGAGCTGTGTTCGAGTGAAAGTCTGTTATTGAGCGACTTTCTGATCTGAAAACCATTTCATAGAAAAATCTGCATAATTGCTGCTCTAAACTGTGATTGGCTGTCATTATCACTGGACAGTGAGGCTCATTGAGCTGAGCTCATTTTTAGAATGTGTCAAAATTAAGTGGACGTAAAGCCCACGTTCTTTTCCAGCCATAGAACAGCATTACAGTAATTACTCTCACACAACTCTGATTGTTTTGCCAAAGGCTGGACATTTAATCTTATCAGAATCAATCAATATGAACATCATCCAAATCTCTGATCAAAGCCTCTAATTGATCATGGGTTTCAGGCTTATTATGCAAATTATTATATTTGTTTTTGCATTTATAAATTGGGCTTTTTGAGCTGATAAAGTGCAGATGAGCCCAATATTCTGTTTCACATTTTGGCATCCCAGACAATGTAATTTACACTTCACATTTAGTTGAGCAAATATAAAAGGCTACATCAAATCACGACATAATTATAATTATAATACATATATATATATATATATATATATATATATATATTATAATTATAATTTGTATATAATTATACAAATGAAACATTTTGTGATGAAAATACAAGTTGGACTTAAAAACTCACACTCGCCAAGTTTGGTCTGAATCACACAGTTTTCTGCAAACCAGTGCAATTTACCAGGCCTAGAAGGGTGCAAACAAACAGTATTCTTAAAAAATACAACAAAATACAGAATACAATGGCATTACACAAAACACGTGATTCAATTTATTTTATTTATTTTAATACAATTTCCCTTTGAGGTAAATAAAGTAATTTTCATTTAATTTTCATTTAATTTCAAAAGAAGTTGGTGATTTTTTCATGCAACCCTGCATTGAAATAAGGGGGGTAGCCAGTGGATTGATAGATAATTTGGAATTTTTATGGTTTTAAGGAATGTCTTTGTGCTTTCTGTTCTATGTTTTCTGAAATTTTGTTGGACAACATGTTAGGCAATGTGATATACTTTCACAAAATTATGAAATGACCCTAAAGACCGTTGTAAAATACAAACCGGGATTTGATATACAGCCGTGTTGTCTGATACCTTATGATGTGCACTTTTTGACAAGAACTCAAGGTGAGTTATATTTAGTTAAACCTGACATATTGATTTATATACTGTACATTATCTGTCGCCTTTTAGTTAATTCACCTGCCAAAACTGTGAATTATGTCAAATGTAAGTAATGCTGGCCTAATCCTATTATGAGTCAAGGTAAAATTTTGAAGTTTCTTCTAACGGTTGAGTATGCCAGTCAGAGGATCTCTGAAGTAGCAGTCAGCATAATCACCACATGACATGCTGTCACTGCTATTAAAGAGGATTAGGGTACTTCATGCCAGTTCAATAGCATCTTCATTGGACTTAAATTTTGTGCCATTTTATGAAATAAAAGAAAAAGTGCTACTTTCATGTTCTTCATGGACAAATTTGACATCCTGCAGGAATATCTAATAATGACCCAGAAAATTTTAAAGAAAAGAAAACTGATGCATTTACAACACAACTTCTAACTAACTTCCATTACTACTGTGAGAAAATTACATTTGCTTTACGTTTGTGCAAAATGCGAGTGTCATTTCCAGGTTCCAACTTTGCTGTGCTAGAATCCTGCACAATAATTGCTGATAATTACATGTTTCTCCTTCCATGCTGGTGTTTACATGTGTAGTGCTTAATTTTAGATCACACCATTAAATGATTTCTAACTCTCACTTATTTCAGAGAGCAGTAATAATTAGGATGATTGTCAGTGTTGTTAGATGAAAACAGGGAATCAGATGTTAATGAGAGGTAGTATTTCCTGTGTCATTGTTGCTGATCTGTGAAGATGAGCGGTTGAAGGCTGAATAAAGACGATAAGTGAAAGTTTCAGTGAAACATCTATCTATCTATCTATCTATCTATCTATCTATCTATCTATCTATCTATCTATCTATCTATCTATCTATCTATCTATCTATCTATCTATCTATCTATCTATCTATCTATCTATCTGTCTATCTATCTATCTATCTATCTATCTATCTATCTATCTATCTATCTATCTATCTATCTATCTATCTAGTTGAAAAGTAAAAATTGTTGGAAGGGGACTGTGTCTTTCTGGACACACACCTATCTCCCAAGCCTGAAGGCTGTTGTTTTTAACAAACTCCAATTATTTTTCCTTAATGAGCTCCTGTAGTGGTAGATGTGCTCTCCCTGGATCATTACTGTGGGGACAGCAGTTGTAGTGCTGGGACTGACTGGCAGCTTACATGGACCTGTTCCCCTTGACTGACTGTAGGCTGCATTCCCTGACAGCTGGGAGCCGGCCTCCTGGAGCACAACGTACACTCAGATGCAGAGGAAAATACACAAGCATGGAGATGCATGAACTTGTGCAGCCTTGCGGAGCTGATACTAGGATGCTGGGATTGGGTATGGGTGTCTTATTATTGCACCCATATAATGTTTTTACTAATTCTTTGTTGTGCTGCTAATTCTGTATGAGAATTATTTAATTTTATTGCTATTATTTATTCATTTTAATTGCTTTAAAGCTGTTGTCTTTTACTTTTTTTTGTATTTATTTATCTGCCTTAATTTCTTTTAATATATAGATCTTTAATTAATGAGTTATTTTAATCATGCTTTTTAATATAATATAATATAATATAATATAATATAATATAATATAATATAATATAATATAATATAATATAATATAATAAAATAGAATATAAATTTTACTTAACAGAAGACAAGAACAACTTTCCACAGAGACACTTTACTTAAATAGTTTCCTCTTTTATTCCCCTTTAAAACTAAAAAATGTGACAATGTATTTGATGTTTAAATAATAATTAGGCTAGATAAGATAGTACTTGTGAAAATGGATGTAATTTTTTTGCTTACACCATTGCATCAAAATGGGGTATTCAAGATGGCTTGATTGATCACTTTAAACACTTTTGCAAAATGCAACGAGTCACAATATCTTAAAATTTTACGATGTCCAAAGACCTGGAGATCCTAACGATCTGCTACTAATATTGAGTTCTACTTTGCTGAACTTTTAGCTTGCAATTTCCAGAAAGTAGTTACTTCATATCAGATAAAATATCATTCAGTCATTCAAATCAAATTATCTTGAAGTGAGTCGTCACAGACAGAAGAAAGATGACACTCATTTTGATTGTGTTATAATATAAAGGAGAGCTGAGGATAGCAGTGATCTAAAAAGCAACAGCAGGAGCAGAAATAGTTGTTTACTCTGATCAAAAGCACTGCGAATATTATAATGCTGAAATTTCTTGTTCGAAACACAAACTTTAGTGCTTCGGATTTATATTATGGTGGTTCTGGCTGTCAGTGTTGTGAACAGAAACTCTTAAAAGGGCCTGAGAGAGAGGCTGAAATTGAATGCTTGCACTGCAGCAAACTGTTTCCTCTTCATCAGGCACTACAGTCCCTCTGCACAAAAGTAGCAGAGTAGTTATGAACTGAAATTGATTAAAGATAATTGTTCTGCTAAAAAGTGTCAGATTGCAAAGAACAGCTGTCTGACACATACACATCAAACTAAAGTCATCTCACTAGTTTGCAAATATTGTACAGTTATGTACAGGGTTCATAGGCTGGCTCCACACCAGCTGGATGGTGTGTGCGCGTCATGTTGACATTGCTGAAAAACTGTATTGTGGCTGGGTGTGTGTGTATTTACACTCTTGTAGTGCTGCTGCATTGCAGTTGCTGCCTGCACAATAGTTTGTCCTTGGAAATCCCCATAAACACACAGAGTTGTGTGCAATTCATGGTTGAAATGATTTAAAAAGTCAAGACCGGAGCGTTGACCATTGTAACCTGATAGCATTTTGGGACTCTTTAACGCGTGTTCAAGGAAGT
Source organism: Melanotaenia boesemani (assembly GCF_017639745.1). Classification (NCBI taxonomy): domain Eukaryota; kingdom Metazoa; phylum Chordata; class Actinopteri; order Atheriniformes; family Melanotaeniidae; genus Melanotaenia; species Melanotaenia boesemani. The sequence continues at coordinate 15,764,413 of NC_055690.1, forward strand.
AGAGAAAAGTAATGAAAGAACTTTTATTTTATTCTGTAAGAACTGACATAAAGATACTGTTTTTGCTGTGTTGCAGGTCCACTCTTATAGTCACAATTCTCACCTTTAATATAAAAAGAAATAATAAAATAAAATTAAAATCATAATCATGATAGGCAATAATGCTTTGTTAGTGTTTTTGACATATTGCCTACTGTTATAAGGTCAATGCAATGACTAAGAATTAATTTCTGTTTTTGCTTAAAACTGCTTACTTGATACTTGCCTCATGTACAAAAAATAGGCCCAGAAACTATAGATGGTATGCTGCAGTAATGTAGTTTGATTTACAGCTAAGGTGCACAGCTCAGAAAGCTGAGACTATCATTTACTCTAATATGTCCTAAGGGGACATCTGGGACCAAAATTAACCATTCTTGCACCTGAAAAATATTCAACCATGTTATGAGAGTAACGGCACAAGATTTATAAAAATGGGGTTAATGAGGATGACAGTTGGGTTGTAAGAATAATATATTTCAGGTTTCTTATCCTAACGTTATTGCCTTGAACCCAACAAGAAAACTAGATGAGTGTTCTGCCATGTTTTTAACATGATATCACACAGAAGTGAAAACCTGTATTTATAAATTAGTCTGTGCACATGAATGATGAAAAGCCCCATTTAAACTCCACCTGCCTTCATACTTTACAGAATGTTGTCATGAACAATAATACCTATATGACTGTTTTATTTGGAATAGCTAGAAAGCCAGTGTACAAGCTCTAATCTTTTCATACGTGAGTTACAATGAAAATCATGATATTCTGTGCATGCAGTGCCAAGACTGCAATAAAAATCATGTAAAAGTAATTTAGCCTTCCATAGAGATATAGATTTGTTGAAAAGGACTGCCTTGGAATACAATAGGCAATAACAATAGGATACCATTCAAATGTTGATTCGGCACGTTGAATCAAAGTGGATACCAGGTTTGGACTTAGGGCCATTTTATTCCTAGGCTATGCTGTTAATATACATACAATATCAAACAGTATAATAGATACAAAATGTAGTTTGTTATAGCAATGCCAAAATAAACATTTCCATTTAAAAGATTTCACACTGATTGCAGCATATTACTTCAAGACATGCATGTATTGTTCAGCATTAACGTTGTAATTTGCAAAACAAAAAAAAAAAAAAAAAAAAACAGGCCCTGAAAGCAAGTATATATAGAATATATCAATGGATTTCAACATCAGATGCTTGTCAGTGCAGGTCTAACTGCCACCTTTGTTACTTTATGACTAATTAATGGGCCAGATGTGATCAATGGACTTGTGGACTGCCAGCAGCATCACATAGAATAAGCTTAACACAGTGACCTTGATTCCCAGGCACAGAGTGGGCAAGAGATGAAGATTGACGGAAATGTAATGAAGTGTTTGGGAATATTAAGTGCCAGTCTTTCTGACTTTAGGTTACAGTTCAGTAGGTACATTATGACAAAATGGCCCACTGCAACTGTAGAAAACCTATCCAGGACTTAAAGTCACCCTATAAATGAAGTGGTTGAGACAGTACTGCAGCATGTGGTAGTTAATTCCCTGTTTTGCATATAATGTAACTTGTCATTAAATGTTTTTGTTTTTTTATCACTAGTATTGGTCCAGTGTTTATGTAAGCAAATAATAACCAATATAAATAAATAACCAAGAGCTAAAACACAATTCACCTCATACAAAATGTACAAGCGGACTGCGTAGTGTTTGTCTGCTTTCCTAGACAAGTATTTACCACTCATCCATTTTTTGGTGGCCTATATCCCCATGTTATCAAACCAAGATTGCTTCTTTATAGCACTGCTCTTACTCCTCAATCCCAACTTCTCTCCACAGCAACCATTTTGATGGGATTCCAAATGAAAAAAACAAAAAATAGGATAGTTTGTGACACTGTGACAATGCTGCAGACCTGAAGAAAAAAAAATATTGTTTTACTTCAGGGCTTTCCCATTTCTGTTATTACAGTTATATCTAATACCACTAACTTCAATATTTTCCATTTTGGATTCTCTTCCAAATGTAAGATCTCAGTAGGGCACTGAATTAGCTGAGAATTTGTATCTGACAAAATAATAAAAAATAAATTAATTAATTGTGCGTAGCAGCTGGAATTTTAAAATGTACATTTAATCACAGTGACACAGCAGTCTCATCAAAGTAGTATTTTTAATTGTCCTCCTTAACTCATATTTCAGTGATTTGAAAGCCTTCCTTAGCAATCAAAATCTGACTCACTTGATTCAAAAAGGAAGGTTAAGGTAAAAAAAAATCATCCTTAAGAACTGAATATAAGGTATCAATTTATATTCAGCTTGTATATGTATAACCATATTCAACATTTTTCCTTCCAAAAATTTCTGTCTAGTCATACAAACTTTGTCCCTCCAGTCCCACTCTCCCTCAGAAACCTGCAGTGATGATAAAACTATTGTGTGGTGGGGGATTCAGGGACAGTGCATAAATCATTTTTATGCACCATCACAACCACAAGCTGAAAACTCAGGAGGAATTTGAAATCTTTACAAAGGAAAGGGAAGTCTCATCAAAAGCAGAGTGAAAGTACCATTTCTAGTCATTACATGTGAGACTGCAAAATAATTCCAATGAATCTCCACAAAAAAAATGAAAAGTTACGTCTGCTGTAACCTTTCTTGGAGTGACTACCTTTTCTATGAAAACTTTTATCTTTCTTACAGCTTCATGACACCCACCTAACACACACACACACACACACACACACACACACACACACACACACACACACACAGTATATACATATATATATATATATATATATATATATATATATATATATATATATATATGCCATTATACCACCACTATCCTCATTCATTGATACAAGACGGGATGGATCAATTTCAGGCTGTCATATAGGTTTCCCTATATTTTGTTTTTAAAAAATACAAAAAAATAAATTTGAAGGGCCCAAAAAAAGTAGGATGGATTGGGTCAGATTTTATTGAACCCTTCCTGTTTTGTGTGTGTGGAAACATAAAAAAAACATTCATCCTAACCCACCTGATCGTTGAAATGGGGCTCAAGTCTCTTAAATCCTTTCCCCCAATTCTGCTGCTCTGTTAGAACTTCAGCTGGTCATCTTGAGCATGTCTACATGCCTAAATGCATTTAATTACTGCTTTAGGATTGGGTAATTAGTTATGTGATAACAGCTACTTGAACATGTGCATCAATTAAAGTGGCTGAGCACTGGTTAAAAACCAATACTCTGAGAGGACAACTAAGACATACCATTGGTGTTACAAAGCCTTATCTTTTTTTAGGTTAAGAATTTAAAAAGAAGCAGCTCCACAGCTTGTCACCATGTTTAACTGTGGGTATAATGAAGTTTTGGTGATAAGTTGTGTTGATTTTGCTCCAAGCATGATTATTAGCTCTAAAGCAAAAACCCCATTAAACATAAATTATGGTTTTTGGAAGGCTTGTTGTATATTTTTCTTTCATTGGAAAATGCTTAGTTTTGCTATTCTACTCTGTAGCCATAGGCAAAAATCCTTGTACTAGGACATAATTCTCACTGAAATGACATGATATGCACTAGAGGTATTTCTAGTAATAATTCACGAGTGTCAGTAGTAGTGGCTACTTTTCAAAAGTAATGTAAATTCAGGGGATATATGAGGCATTTGTGTTCATTTTCTACTAATAGAAAATAAAACACATCTTTAACAAGACTGTTCTGTTTGCTTTATCACCTTCCTGTTAAAAGAGCAGCTGTGTTTCCTGCATGTATGTTTTGGGAAGACTGAGATCAAGCTGCAATTTCACTTTATTTTGATCTGATTTTTCAACAGTTTGGTTTGTTGAAAATGTGAACATTTCAAATCAATGTTGTCCTATGGACGAGAACCCAGAAAGTGTTGCTGTTCCTTCAATCTTGCTGTATAAAGCAGATATTTAAGAGCAGGGTCAGATTTTAGAGAAATGCCTTGTGTTACACTGAATACAGTTTCGGTCTTATTCTAGTCATGTCTTGTGTTTTGCTATCATTTTCTGTTAATTTGTGTGTATAGTTGCTGGGTGCACTGACAGTGATTTGTCAGGATTTAATTCCAAGTTATTATTGAGCCTATAATAAAACATAGGCTTCTAGGGAAATTGGTTGCAAGAAAGCAAGGCACCCATGTCCCATAATAAGATTGTGACTGATTTAAGTAGGAGATCAATGTAGATTAAATGTGTAATACTTGTGCTCCAAAGGCAAAGAAAGAAATATTGACACATTTTCAGTAGGTTTTAGACCTTTGCAGGTAACATGGTTGTGAGACACAAAACTGCACAACTCTGATTTTCCTTTAAGACAAATCTGGATTCACACATTTCTAGTAGAATAGATTATTGTAATGTCAGGCTCTCTGGTCTTCTCAAAAATAATATTTCAAACCTAGAATTACTTCAGAGCTCAGCAGTGTGTGTTTGGATGAGGACCAGAGGAACACATTACACCAATTTTAAAATCGCTGCATTGGCCCCCTGCGTGTTTCAGGATTGATTTTAAGCTTCTTTTAGTGGTTTATAAATGTCTTAATGGTCTTGGACCCTGAGGTCCTCTGATACTGGCCTTTTTAGTTGTTCCCAAAGTCAGGAACAAAACCTTTGTTGAGGTTCCACCACTGTAGCCCCCCACTGTGGGACAGAGAACCTCAGGGCTACATCAAATTGTTTTTCAAGAGGTTCAAGACCTTCTTTATAAGCTTAGCATATAGCTATAGTTTTATTTGATTTTGTTTTAGTTAATTTTATATTCTTATTTTATTATCATTTTAAAAATGTATTATTTTTATTATGTATTAATTTTACAAACCACCTATTTTTTGGTTTTCTGTTTTTATTGAAATGTTTTTTTTTATTGGTTCCCGGTGTGAACGGATCTCCAAGATATTGTTTCATTACACCAGCGTCAAGTCAGATGTTTATTTCCATAAGAGACAGAAGCTAGAGGTTAGAGTGCAAAATAGAATGGGGGGGCGTGGGTGGTTGTGGTGGCGAGGTGGGTGCATGCATGTTGTGTATGCATTGGTGCATTAGAGAGAGATTATAATCAGATGTGCTTTTAACATTGTTAGGTTTCATACTTGGGTGTGTGAAGACTTGTTTTTAATGTGCCAAAATAGTTTTCATGTAAAGCACTCTGTGCTACTTCTTTGGTATGAAAAGTGCTTTATAAATAAAATTGGACTTGATTTAATGCAGCTTAATCACAATTACTTTCTAGAATATGACCTGCATTTACAGAAGCATATATCACACTCTTGCAAAGGTTATTCTATTCAGTGTGCATCAATCTACAATCCGTAAAAGACTTATTCTTATTTCTTAATTACTCCACCTCCTAGAAGTTAATATTAGTTCTTATCATTCACATCTTCTTTTTATTCAACCTGAAACAGTAAAAGGATAGTTTAACTGGCAGGTAGTTGTGAAATGAAAGTAACACACCCACCTCTATCTCCATTTATCTATTCCTAATGCTGTTTGCATTAATGCTAATATTTGTAAATGGTGTGCCAAAATGCAGCTCAGTGCTGTGTGCTGAAATTTCTCTCTGTTTGTGGATACCTGGAGCATAATACAAGGTTGAGATAACTTCAGGAGATAATGGGAAGGAACGTGCATGGGAAAGGGGGTAAAACTGAAGTTGGATGGCATTGATGCAGACTGGATCGACAGGTCTGGCTGGCCCAATTATACTTGAGCCAAGGTTATGGGAGTAAGAGTTGGTAATGCAGGCTTTCACGTCACCTTGAAAAACTAGAATGTCAGGCGGGAAGCATCTATTACAATTTCATTGCTCACACCATATAGTGCTGGAAACCAGTGATAGAATTCTGAAAATGAAGAACCAGATATTGCTTCTCTTTGTCTTACTGAAACTCAAACTTTCAATTTCTAAGCATTTCTGTGCAAAAATGGACTTCCTGTTTGAACAAAGATTTATAAAAGCTTAAGTAAAAAATACAAATAAAATGTTTTGACATTATAAATTTTACCCACTAATATTTATTCTGCAGCTGTGTTTTAACTCATTTTGATTGGTCACACTGGCAACAAATACAAATAGGCACACATCAGCCTTGATAATTAGTAAGATCCAATTAGTTATGGTGAAATGTTATTTTATTTAGAGCATTTGGCCATACGTGTGTGCTTTTTGAAGAGCCTTCATTTTGACTATTTACAGGTGCATACCCTTATCCTGCAGCTGTAATGAAGTATGGGTATATTTTATATGTTTTAATGGTAAAAAAAAACACAATGCGATTGATTGGGAACCTGTATAGGGTGTACCCTGCCTCTTGGCTGCTAATTGCTGGGTTAGGCTCCAACTTCCCTGCGACCCTAAAAAACACTGTACATTGTTTGTACATTCTAAAATGCACCATTTTACCTTCTGGTTCTTTTAAGACCCGCTTTCCAGAAAACTCAGTATGTTCTTAATGGTTGCAAATGGCTGAGTACAAAAAAGCTGCTTTTTCTTTGTCTGAGGTTTACCAAACAAGCCACTAGGCAGGCATTATGCAAATGTGTTTCATGGTGATGATGTTAAGTAAGAATGAAAAGCCTGAACTCCAAACAAGCATTCAGAGGGCTCAGCAGCAGCTTAGTGGCGTGGAAAGACAATAGCTCCCTTTGATGTGGACTGTAGTGGAGTACATGAGAAAATTCATAAAACACATTAACACCTCCATAGAAATACAGTAGCATTGGAAGCTAGAACACACTTGGTATGCTTGCAGTTGAAGCTGTGGTAACATTGTCTTGACCACATGTTCACACCTCAGAACAACAACATATGAAGAGTGGCTGCAAAATTTAGAAAACACAACTAATTTGCACCCCGATTCTTAACCAATCACTCTCCTGACCAAATATGCAACATCTACAACATCAGGAGGATCAGACCCTACCTGACTGAACACATGGCGCAGCTCCTGGCCCAGACTCTCGTCATTTTATGCATTGACTACTGCAACTCCTTACTGACTGGCCTGCCTGCATGCTCAGTTAAACCTCTGCAGATGATCCAGAACGCAGCAGCACATCTGGTCTTCAACCAGCCCAAAAGAGCTCATGTCACTCCACTGTGAATCGCTCTTCAATGACTTCCAGTTGCAGCACGCATCAAATTCAAAGCTCTGCTTCTGGCTTACAAAACAATAACCCAAATGGCTCCGGTCTACCTTCACTCCTTAATCCAGAGCTACACTCCCTCTCGACAGTTACGCTCTGCCAGCAAAAAACGCCTCGTGCTCCCACCACAACGTGGCGCAAAATCAGTAGCTAGACTCTTCTCCTCTGTTGTCCCCCGGTGGTGGAACGATCTACCAAACTCTGTAAGATCTGCAGAGTCCTTATCCACTTTTAAGAGCAAGCTAAAGACTCAGTTGTTTAAGGAGCATTTCCACACTTAGCTTAACTATTTTACGCAACAGAATGAGTTAGAATGATTTGTGCAGCTTTTTGGCTCAATCAAGTACTGAAGAGGCTGTGTGCACTTATGCCCAAGCTGATATTGTTTGATGAAATCGTGATGTTTGTATTTAAACAAAATGACTTACAAAAACTACAAAAAAAAAAAAAAAAAAAAAAAATGTTATATGCACTGCCTCTAGCACTACATGACAGCACCTAGGTTCAACTGGACTCAAAGCAGTCATTTCATTATGACGTCTCATCTTCTTTGAATTCACGCTTATGTTGTTCTTACTCTCAAATGTAAGCTGCCTTGGATAAAAGCGTCTGCTAAATGACTGTAGAATAGAATAGAATAGAATAGAATAGAATAGAATATGCCAAAAAAAACATTATCACGTCCTAGGAAGTTCAGCTTGCTATGACAATTTCTTTACACATTAAAGTTTCCTAAAGATTAAATCTTGTGTTAAGTGCCAAATAGTGACCTCTGCACATATGAAATCTCATCCAAAGGATGTAGTATAAAATTCCAGGACAGGTTGTTGTCTCTTAATCCCAGACTAGGAAATTTCACTGTTACAGTAACATTATAGAGTGACAAAGAGAAAAAGAAAATCTCATTCTATGTATGTTTTAACCATTCAGTTTGTTTTATGTGCACTGTTCATTTCAGCTAAACCAAAATAAACTCAAACTGATCCTTTTTATTTCCTAGAGAGGCATTCTACAACATATTTTATAACTACAGTGGAAAGGGTTTGATACCTCTAATGAAACAAACTAAAAACAGCTTTTGTACTTTCCAAATCCAATGGACTGCTTATTATAATTTAATAGACTGCAGTGATTTCCCTTCATTGAGTCAGTGGTAATTACATTAAGACTGCTCAGAGGGTTCTCTCATTTTTTGCCAAATTTTACTCAGTGTATATGGGAACAGGGCTGTTATGAAAATAATTAGTGGGCCTTTTATTTGCTTTATTATTACACAGTTTTATATTACAAATGGGAGTGAATGGTTAATAATGGACATCCCATTCTTAATATTGATGGCAAGCTCTTTTCTAATAAATTTAAACTCTGAGGACAGCTGATTAGTTTTAGAATAACAGTCCTTAAAAGCCTATTCTATATTGTGTTGGGGTTTGTTTATGTGAACAAATAAAAGTATGTGAGTGTGTGCATTCTTGTAATCAACCTCTTTTATTAGAGCGCAGTGCAGCACATAGGGTTTTTTGTATTACAACAGGCGCAGGGTGGATTGTCATTGTGGCTGATCGATTTTTAATCTTTTTGTTTGTTGCATGGTGGCACAATAAAGGCAAAATAACAAGGTGCTTCAACAGGGCAGCAGGTAGCTCCCAAGGCAGACAGAAATGTCCTTTAAACTGCACTTTAGCTGGCACAATGGCCATGCAACAGCTGGTAGAAAAGGAAGGTTTGCAGAATAAATAAGGATTGAACTAAACCAACAAATGACCAAACTGACAAATCTGAAATCCAACTCGTGTGTCAGCTGCTTATTTTTCGTGAATATAAATAGTCATTTATTTGCACAGTTTCCTAGCTCTGTGTAATTTGGCTCCTTTTCCTCATGGCAGCAGAAGTATCAAAAAAATTTGAATCACACCAACCAAAAAGATGACAATAGCTGGTACACGCAACAGTTTAGCTGTCTGCAAGGTTTGAAAGATAATTTAGAGATAAATAACATCTGTGTTTCCCTTCTAGGGTTTTAAATGTTGTTTATTCAGAGAAACGTAAATATGTGTTTGTTGTCATGCTTCCCTTCATTGATGTTTTGGCGCCTCCTTTTTCTGGAAAAATAGCAGAGAGCTTGTTCAGCATTGTTAAACACAATCCCCCTGAATAGCTTCTAAACTACGGTAACATTTCCATCTGAATCCATGATGACATGGGAGTCCGTCTTCAAATTTTTTTACATGCTCTCTCCGCTGTGCTGTAAGTATAGCGAAACCGGCATGAAATTACAGATGCAATTCTCTGGCTAAATTAAAGCTCACAAGCCCAACTGGCACTTCCTAAAATAGATGAGAAACAAGGGGTCAGGCACCTTTTTTCCATCTACTGATATATGTGGCTTATTCTAAGTCTGACCTAGCTACTTATGTCACCAGAGACAATTCATGCATGTGTGATGGCCACAAAAACTGTCACTTTGATTAATGGTGCAATAACACTTACAGCCACCTTCCAGTTTATTATCCCTCAAATGTGTCCTCTGAACTCTACCTAGACATACTATTGCTTTGTGCTTTGTGCTTTGCTGGTGCTGAAAGAAAAGGATATGAGGATAACTGGACAGAAGGCTCACTTCCCATCCTCTCCACCTTTTTCCAAATATGACTTGCTTTGCAAGGAGAGTTGATGATTTAAAACATTGAGCCCCAACTCTGGTCCTCAAGACCCACTATCCTGTAGACTTTCCCTGCTGCAACACACCTGACTCAAATTAATGGGTCAGTAGCAGACTTGTGCAGAGCATGTCAGAGAGCCACTAAATTTGAATTTGGTGTGTTGCACCAGGGAAACATCTAATATCTGCAGGATAGTGAGCCTTGAGGACCACGGTTGGGATCACTTAAAGGACAAAGAGAGCAATCAGCTCTACTTTTTGCATTTACATCAAATGTTATGATGATGGTTTAAATTAGTCCCAGTAATCACATGCATGTATCATACCTAGATTATTGTTATTGAGAATAGCTACACAAATAACAATTCTTAAGATGGCACATTTATTTACTGTTCTAAGCAAATAATCATTTTATTTTCATTTTCATAGTTTTAAACAACAAAGAAAAGTGGAATTAACAATCATTAATGAGGAATGTCCTATTTGGTGTCAAAGCTTCTAAATGCTTTCTGTAACCATTAAGATTATTTTAGTTTGTTTTTGAGGAATGTTTATCCTTTGTTTCTTCCAAGAATTTCCATTCCTCTGAGTTTATTGGGCCATTTGCAATAGATTCACATATCTAGCCACAGATTTTTTGATAAATCTTTAGTTTGCAGTAGTGTAAATTGTATTTTAAGGTATATTTAGTATAATTTTCTTCTTGTTGAAGCCTTTCACATCTATAATCTTTTGCTTCTTAAGGTCGACAGTGTAATATTTCACTGCAGAATTTATTTTAATTGGATAAATTCTTCCTTCCACCAAATCATCTCTTTGCTCGACAGTTGGAGAGATTTTCTCAAGATATTTTGCTTTTTTTTGTTTTGTTTACCTTAACATAAATCTGCTTAGTGCAACCATTTTACATGTCTGGTTTTCAAAGATGATTGTTTTACTAACATCGGACACTGGATTTTGTGTTGAGGGAGGCAGGAAAGGTTTTGGTCTCATCAAAGGAGGTCTATGTTTGTTCAGGTCTGCACAGTGTGCATATGACATTACTACAGAAGATCTATCCATCTTCTGTGATTCAACTAGTCACAGGGTCATACATTATGAGGAAGTCTGCCCTAACTTTTGAATACCAGATATATAAGGCAAATTCTAACACATAATCCGTAAGGTTTGGACTTATTATTTCTTCAGCTGTTAACAGCATCCTACTTAAATGCATGATTACTGTAGGATCTGTACATACATTTAAAATTACTCAGTTCCACCAATATTTTAAAAATCTGTCTCTTCAGATCACATTTAACAACCCTCCTTCAAACATTGCCTTGTCTGCTTTCTCTTCTTTTCTGCTCTAATTAAAAAATAATCCACATGGAGAACAAAAACACCACGAAGGCTCATTGTGTCATGCCTTCAACACTGGGTACCACACCTCCAAGCGTATCCCTGATCCCAGTTCATCTGTCTGTTAATTTACTGTTCATACCCACATTCATCAATGCTTATTCATCCCTCACACCACATCAGCCAGTACAATAACAAGCTTTCTTAGATAGAGGGATCTTCCAGAAATGTTCAAACTTTGTTTCTATTGATTTTTTGGATTGTATGAGAGAAAGGAGTGACTAGAGAGCCTTGCTGCAGATATACTGTGTGTGTGTGTGAGATCATGCTTGATGTGTGTATGTGCAGATATGTTCACTGGGCTGTCAGGCTGAAAGCAGGGCAGTGACAGGTCCTGACTGTGAGATTGACAGGCCTTCTGGGATTGGAAAAGAGATGGATTTAGCTGCACTAATTGAACTGTAGGAACACTGCATCTTTCAAAGGAGCCAGACTGAGTGCTAGTTTCATATAGGATATGCTTCCTTTTATTGTGCAAACGTTTGTGTGCGGGTTTTGTACCCTACTTAAGTGTGTTCACATTTTAATCTTTATTAATGGCTTTCCATTCTGTCAGGGTTGATGACAAACCATGAATGTGGTTGTGTTTCCTGTAAAGAAAGACTGTCTTGATTGAGATTTTCCTTTGTTGTTGTGAATTGTTTTTGACAAGCTGTGCAGCAGCCCCAATGCTTCATCATTGACAGCTTTAGCTTTAGTCAATGTAATGTTGCATTTGCTATTTATCAGCACCCTCAAAGCTGACTTTATTTAGCTTATATGTCAATCTGTGATCTCAGAGGGGGAACTGTTTTTGTATCGCTAACACAGAGATATCTACATTGTAATCTCTAAAATGTTTAAGACCGCAGGACACACAAGGTGGGTCACCATGCAAGGTTACTCTCACACATACAATAATGTACACACATACACACCTACACACACACACACACACACACACACACACACACACACACACACACACACACACACACACACACACACACACACACACACACACACACACACACACACACACACACACACACACACAGAGAGAGAGAGAACCTTCTTCTTTGACAGGTTGATGAATCTTTTATATGTTTATCCATTTTAACTCCATGGCTGGCATATTATTAAGTTACTGGTGTGCAGCTTACATTAACCCTCTCAGACAGGACAAAGACAGTTTAGGACAGGGCAGGCACTCTGTCTTGTATATTTCTGTCCATCATTTATCATCATATGTTCATCTGTCTCTGTGTGTTTACCAGCCTTGTCTCCATCTATCTCCATCCTGTCTTTCATCCTCCATCTCTCTGCTGCCCTCTTGCTTCTTGCTGCACTTCACATTGCCTTATTCCCTGTCACCCCTACCTTCGATCTTCAGTGTGTGGATATATGCTGTCAGAGTTCCTATGCTCTCTGTGTCTCTCAGGAACTATCTATCAAGATGAACTCTCTCTTTGTCTGTCTCTATGTGTTTTTTGTCTATGTGAGTTTGAAGGAAGAGACATGGCCCTCCTTACTGACAGCTTTTTGAGTCTGAATGTGTTTTAACTATGGCGCTCTGACAAAAACTTTAGAGGGTCTCACTGGAACAAGACGGTGAGGGGACTTTGAGAAGACATTGAAAGGGTTGTGACTTTCTGCACAGTATCAAGTCCCCTGCTGACAGACACACCACAAGATGGATGGTGGGATGGTTGGGATGGATGGGTCCCAGCTGGAATGACTGTGCTGAATTGGGGCATTGGTCAAGCAAGGGATAAATGCATTGTTAAAATAGCTAGAACTGCATTATGAGCATGAGCGTGTACATACTTGTGATATACTTGTGTGACATTTGTGTTTGTTCCTAGAAGAGTGCAGATTAGCAGATAAACCAGAAGAAATGGTGGTAAATCACTGCAGAAAAAAGGAAAGATTATGTCTAGAATTCTCTGCATACATGTGGCAGCATTCTGCGTGTGTCATCTGTGCTTTTTTTTTAAAGATGCAGACACACAGGTTGGCAGGTCCTGTGTGTTTTCCATAAAGATTCTTTAAAGACAGCAACATACCTCTGGCCTTACCATCAACATTATGGCTTTTATATCATTGTACCTTCTTCTGAGTCTAACATTTCCAAGGAGAAAGGATGATATATTCTTCTGCCCATCTAAGAGCAGTCAACACCTCATGTTCCCAAGACTGCTGGATTGTGGCCATGCTAGACATCCCCCAGGTAAAAATAGACAATCAGAAACAAGGCAGACCTAACCTGGGAGTTGTTAATCTTACACTGCTTTTGTCTGGTGACATTGAAATAAATCCTGGGCCTAAAGTTTTAAACACAATTTACCTGGCTGAGCTATCACCACAGCTAACTAGTTTATCAACACAGCTAATCAACAGAGCTACCTCGGATCCAGCCTCTACTAAGTAGGCAATCGCCACAGCTAACTGGGCTATTACCACAACTAACCAGGCCCCAGCTGCAACTACCCTTACTACTACCACAGCTAACAGCTCTGCCACTACAGCTACTCTGGCTAGTGCCTTAGCTCCCTGGGTTAACACCACAGCTAAACCAGTTACAGACTCAGCTCCCTGGGCTACCACAGCTAATATATATTCCCATATATATATATATATATATATATATATATATATATATATATATATATATGGGAAGGTAAGCAATTGTGAAATTGCACAGTTGTAACCTTTTGAAAAACCTTTTGAAAAATATGAATCAGGCTCTCATTCTATGGGACACACAGGTTAAACCACAAAGATTACTTTGTGGACATCTGAACACTAGAAGTGTCATGCCTAAGGCTGATCAACTGAGACACCTTGTACATGAATCACATCTGGACCTCGTGTGCCTTTCAGAATCATAGCTACACAAAAATTCCCAAGCTGATATGCTTCAGGTAGAGGATTACAATATGTTTAGAAGAGACAGACCTAAGGGAGGGGGTGAGAGTGTGTTATTTTATGTTAAGATTAATTGTAATGAAATTAAATCATCAAGTAATTGGAATGTGTTGTGCTTAAAATAATTCTTGCAGATCAAATGTCATTTTCTGTGATTGGAATTTATAGACCAATTAATGTAAAAAGTGTGTTTTATGATAAGTTAAATGCACTTACTGTATCAAACATTGATTAAAAAACATAATTTTATTTGGAGATCTTAATACAAAAAGAAAGAAGCTTAAGTCAACTTTTTAAACAAATATGACCTCAAACAAAAGGGCCGACTAGAATAATCAAATTTACTGAGATTCTTTGACAAATCCACTAGAATGTATAATCAAAACTTCGACACAGATGATGACAGATCATATGATATTGTTTCTGAGAAAGTTGAACAAAAAAGATTCATTAATTCTCCCTCTGAGTTAAATCAATACAAAATCCCAAAAGGTGAGGTAACTAATATTGAAAATGTAATTAAAGAGGCAGATTGGAATAAATGGGAAATGATAACGATGACAGTTATTCCTCTTTTATGTCAAAACTTCAAGCAACTGGTAGTCGTTTTATTAGGAAGGTAAAATGGTTAAATGAATATGATCATTAATTCAACAAAGGGATAATGGTCTTAAGATGGCTTGCATGACAAAATCCCAAAATGAAAGACGTAAAGTCCCTGGCCTGCATTAAGAAACTGAGTTATAAAGGGACTCAGAAAAGCAAAGGCTACTTTCTTTATTAATACAGTTACAGAAGCAAAGGGCAATGCTAAACAAATTTGACAAAACCTTAAAAAAACCAACAGGTCAAAATCATAGAAATAAAACTCTTGAATCTGACATCAGAAGGAAGGAGTATAAGGTTAGTGATCTACGTGTAGTGATGAATGAATTTAACATACATACTTTAACACATACACATACTTTGTTGCTCAGTCCTTAAAATGAACTGAGTAGAGACTCTAACTCAAACTGACTAGATACAACACCAAATTTCGATGACCCAATTCTAAATTTTAATAAAGTGACTCATACTAAAGTACAATCGATATTTCATCACTTAAATCGTCACATGCTAAAGACATTTAGATATTTTTATTCCCATTATTCACAAGTTTATCAACTGGTCAAGTTGTTTTCCCTAGTGCTTGGAAAAAGGCTGTAATTACATTATTATTAAAACAGGCAATCATCTATGATGAAAGTCACTGAAAAAGCCCTGTCTGAAGAAATCCCATCCTCATTCATAAAATAAAGAAATATCATTTTTCACCAATTAATTCAATGGTTAAATATATCTTTATCTATAACATATCTGGAAAATATCAAACAGTGTTTTCAGGTATGCAATACTATCTTCCCTATAATAAATAAATATTAAAGGTGTTCCATAAGGTTCAGTCTTGGGCCCTCTTTTATTTACTCTTTATATTATGATTTGCCAGATGTTTGTCCATCTGCAACATGTCAAATGATTGTAGATGACACCATAATCTATCTACATGCAAAAACAAAGATTCAGTTTGCCCAGGAACTTTCATCTGCAATAATGTCTGTACACAAGTGGTTAAACAATTCATGATTGCATTTAAATTTTGATAAAAACTATTTGTATGTAATTTTCTAAGCCTTAAAACAAAGAAGCAGACCAACCTGCTGTGGTTGCTGGGAAATCTTTAACAGTCATACAGGAGTATAAATATGTAGGCATTACTACTGGCTCCAAACTTACATTTAAATCACTAGTGAAAAAGGTAGTAAACAAAGTTAAATTCAACCTAGTGTCACACTCGCACCAGTCCTCGTCACATTCTGCCCAGCCAAACTCCACAGTGACCACTCCCCTTCATCTACACCTGTTCCTGATCTTCTCACCCTGCCAGTCACTCCAGTCCTTATACACCCCAGCACCGCGTGCACTCCCTGAACGGAACTTGTTGTTGCTTCATGGTTGGACTACTCTCTCTTCCCTTCTTGATTCAGGGTGGATCTGCTTTCTCCTCCGTTCTTGCCAGTCGTAAGACCTCACCTCTGTTATCTTTTGCATGTAATAAACTTTGTTAACCATCTCCTGTCTCCAAGGGGTCCTTCCATAACACCTAGCACCCGTTATATCCTCCTGACTACCAGAAAAAAAATTGTTTAATTATTTTTTTTTTTTTTATTCCCCCAACTGTTTGAAGGTTAATGAGAAAACTCTGACAATGAAACTCGTTCTTCTTAATTGAAAAATACAGAACAAAATTCAGGAAATAGCTACAAATGTCCACTACAGAAGACAATTCTCAAACTCTTAAATGTTGTGGTAAAATGTTTTTATATTCATTTAGAAAATGGTTTAATGTGTTCTCAAGAGATATCATAAAGAAATATTACAATAATACTTCAGGACTACATTTGCACAAAAAGAAGTTATGCACTTACTTTTCCTCTTCTTATGAAATGTGATTGTGGTAATGAATGCCATTTTCCTTGAAGAAAAACAGGATGTTCCCAAAGCCCCACCCCTATAAATGTGGTACCATTCAAAAGCCCTGGATGTCCTTTTTAGAGAACAAAATGAGTGGGTTTAATAGCGTGCAGGGGGATGGAGATATTCAGGTTTACAAATGTCCTCCACAGAGCACAAATTTATACTACTGGTAGTCAGGAGGATATAAATATGCAATAATTTAACAACTGAAACTTCAAAGACATATAATAGTGCTATGATTTTTTCCCCAGCATTCTCTACTGTTTGACCAGTTGGACACAAATGTGTTATCGGCTTAATAAACAAACTCAAGACACTAGACAACAAAACAAACTCCTACCATCACTGTCATATTCTTTCAAAATATAATTTTCTCAGCTGGGAGAATATGATCAAATGACATGACATGACTTTATGGAATGACTCCGCTTCCTCTGCAGGAATTCATCTATTTGTAAAGCAATGTGGGCACTCTATACCACAGCAGAGGAGACTGTGATGCTCCATTTAGGAAAATGCAGTTGTCCTTTTCTGTCAGAGCATCACACATCTGGCACACGCTGCTACAGAACTTAGAACATCTAATAAAAAAAAACGTTCTCCAGTTCATACATAAGGTGGCTCCAGAACAATAAAACATGCACACACATTTGTATTTGGTTTTTGTCAACATCTTTTAACCATACGCTCTGTGTCATGTATATATTAAGACTCTTCTGCTGGTGTAACTATATATGTTTATTGCATAACTGACTTACAAATTGTTTATATGTCTTAACACTCCTTTGTCTGTTTCTCTTACATCGACCTGTCATCAGACTACGGATTAACCTGAAGAGCTAAATCTGGCATATTTACAAGGTGAACCTCAAGTCAATTAATATACACTGTCCCATTTAAATAAATAAACAAACAAATAAAAAAAGAAAAAAACAAGACAGAGAAGGGAGACAGAATGTGTGAGAGAAGCTAGATGCTGGGCAGGTTGAGCCATGCTGCTTCAGTAAGCTGTGACTCAGAATGGTGTCAGGCTCTTTTATTCCACCTTTCCAACCCTGCCTTGCATTAGGTTTTGGTTACAGCTGTGTATTTCTCACCCAGGCCCCAAGAAGAAGACAGTATTCTCCCCACAGACAGGGTCTATTGATTGCAGTGTCAGAAATCATATTATACAACCCCCTTATTGGACTGGCAAAAGTTTTTTTTCAGTCTGTTTTGGCTGGGTACAGCCAACAGATGACATTTAAAGTGTAGCTGATGACCACTGGACTAGGGCTGACTGTCTTACTAATGGCTACTTTACAGATGGCATTTCACTTTTGGCTTATTAACACTATCAAACGTCACTTGTCCAATGAGGTAAAGGCCAGCTACATTGTTTAGGCCAAATGCAGCCTCAGAGAGAAGGGTGCATATATCACTAAAGAGCCTTTTTAAAGCCTTTTGCCAAAGTACCAAAAAGGCTTTTCTTTACGTTTTCCTTCTGTATGGCCTGCAGGCGATGCTGTAGCCACACAGAATTATTTTGGGACGTATTGACAAGCCTGCAATTTATTTTATTCACAGTGCTGGTTAGTTTGCTTTTATAGCAAACATAAAAGGTCACACAAGCGCTAAGCAATACATGCAGCACCCCAGAGGACCACTCTACACCAAAAGTTTCACAGCCAGTCCCCTGATCCCAAGAATTGCCGTAGTTATTAGCCACACACCAGCTCTTTTTCTCCTTAGCAGAACAGCCAAGAACACAAGCTCATTTAGTTCCCATTTAGAGAGGAATCAGTCATTATTGTCATGGTATTAACCACCTTGATGCACAGCATGGCTCAAAGACATGTCAGAATTGGTTTAACATACGTTTGTATCCTCCAAGGGTAATTGGTTCTCTGCTCTCTTCCCCAGGAAGGTAATATGGCTACATGTGGGGATAAAAAAAATATTCCACCAGCTTCTAATGGAAATTTCATTATTTGGGGAAACGATGGTGTAAAATGCATACAGTCACACAAAACAACCAAATAAATTGACTTTAAGCTGAAATAATTTAATATCCCTTAGTATATACTGACTTCTCAGATGCCAGTCTTGTGTGTAGAGGTATGACTTACATGAACAACAAGTGCAATTTATATACCTGCGGTGGTGACAGCATTAAGCAATTTAATGTTTTAAGCAAGCAAAAAAAAAAGAAAAAAAAAAATCAATCAATCAGTAAATAAAAATTCCATCACAGGTTTCGCTAAAAACATCCTAATTAATATTTAATTAAATCAGTCTTTTTTTTTTTTTTTTTTTTTTTTTTTTTTTTTTTTTAAAAAAAGAGGTTTTGGACTTTTAAAAAGGACACTTTACTTGTTTTGATTATTTATTTTTCTTGCAGACCATAATAAAATCAGTGAAATAATTACTTTTCAATAACATTTAACATTTTCTGCTTTTTTTATACTTAACTCTGCATATTTTCTTATATTTAAAAAAATGTAGCTATATATATATATATATATATATACATATATATATATATTTTTTTTTTTCTTGTTTTCTTTATTGAAATGAGAAAAGTATTGAAAATAGATTGGCAGACTTCATTCTGCTGTTAGTCAAAGTTGATGTCTTGAAGGGGTCTTTTTAAACCCTTCCAGGCTATAAACAAGTTTTATACTGTGTTTTAAAGCAGCCCCCTTTGAATGTGTCAGAAATTATTAGTTGATGTTGATGTATCTTGATCAGGAGATGTGGAAAAATTGGCTTTCAGGCATAAAGAACTTAGGGGAGAACTGAGGAAGCTCCACCCATGGAAAGCAGCAGGCCCTGACAGAGTGCCTCCTCGTCTGCTTAGGACCTGTGCTGCTGAACTGGGGGAACCACTCCAGCATGTCTTCAACCACAGTCTACAGCTAGGGAAAGTGCCTACCCTGTGGAAAACATCCTGTATTGTTCCAGTTCCAAAGAAAAAACGTCCTGGTGAGCTGAACGATTACAGACCGGTGGCACTTACATCCCAGCTGATGAAGACGATGGAGCGGCTCATCCTCAATCTCCTCAAGCCCCAAGTGCAACAGGCCCAGGACCCCCTACAGTTTGCCTATCGCACAGGTGTGGGTGTGGAGGATGCTATTCTCTACCTCCTACACCGTTTCCAAGTTCATCTGGATAAGGGGAGGGGCACAGTGAAGATCCTCTTCTTGGATTTTTCAAGTGCCTTCAACACAATCCAGCCCCTGATGCTTCTGGACAAACTGAGGGAGATGCAGGTGGACCCCTGCTTGGTGTCCTGGATTGCTAACTACCTCACAGAGAGACCGCAGTACGTCAGGCTAAAGGACATCACATCTGACACTGTTATTAGCAGCACAGGAGCACCCCAGGGGACGGTGCTGGCCCCCCTCCTCTTCACACTCTACACCTCAGACTTCTGTTACAACTCAGAGCTGTGTCACATCCAGAAGTTTGCAAATGACACAGCCATCGTGGGGTGTATCAGGGATGATGGCGAGGATGAGTACAGGAATCTGGTCAGTGACTTTGTCACCTGGAGTCAGATGAACCATCTCCAGCTTAACACCTCAAAGACTAAGGAGCTGGTTATTGACTTCAGGAAGTCCAGCCCACAACTACGTCCAGTGACCATCAGGGATGACAAGGTGGAGATTGTAGACAACTACAGGTACCTCGGGTTGTGGCTGGATAACAAGCTGGACTGGACATGCTGTACAGATCACCTGTACAAGAAGGGCCAAAGCCCTCTGTACTTCTTGCGAAGACTGGGATCTTTTAACATCTGCAGGAATGTGGATGTTCTATCAGTCTGCTAGTACGCTTTTTTATGCTGTTGTCTGCTGGGGGGGTAACATGACAAAAAGGTGTGCTAACAGGCTGGAAAAACTCATCAGGCGGGCGGGCTCTGTGGTTGGCATGAAGCTGGACTCCCTGGTGGCAGTGGCAGAGAGGAGAACACTAAAAAAACTACTGGCTATTGTGAATGATGCCAGTCACCCTCTGCACACTGTCATCAGTGCACAGAGAAGCCTGACCAGTAACAGGCTGCTCCTCCCCAAGAGTAGGACCAACCGGCTCAGAGACTCCTTTGTCCCCCGAGCCATCAAACTGTACAACTCTGCATTAGGCAGGAGGGGGAGAAGGAGGGGGGAGAGGGAGGTGTGCAGTCCGCCTGATACAACACATGCACAATAACCCATACAAACAGGTGCAATAACTTATACGTGCAATAGTGAACTGGGAATCTATACCACCTCTACTGTGTGCAATCTTGTTTATATTGTTTTATTAACTTATCTTATTGTTATTATTGTTATATTTATTGCATTCTATTTGCCTCTATTTTGCTTTGTACCTGTATATTTTGTGTCTTGTGCTTGTCCTGCTTTACTGTTGGTGTTGTATTGCTACTGGTACCCAAATTTCCCTGAGGGCTCTCTGAAGGGATTAATAAAGTATTTCTATTCTATTCTATTCTATTCTAAAAACGTCTCTGGACGCTGACTTGAATAATAAAAAGAAGTTTATTACAAAAGTTCAGACATCAAAACAGATTTCTGCAGCAAAATCTGGAGGTCCCAAAACCAGAACAAAGACCTAAAGGCCTGATGTGGCGTTTTGTCTTATATAGGGTTTAAACAAAGAAAATTCCTCAGTCCTGTGTCCTCCAATCATAGAGTTTGCCTATAAGAGGCTCATTTGCATTGAACACATGTTCGTGTGAGAATCCAGTCTGTAGGACAGAGAACCTTATATGGCAAAACTTGAGTGTGTATCCTACAAATGCTATGCTTAGATCCCTCAATATTCCTAATGCAAATTACCAAAAAATATAATTTAGTCCACCCTTTGTGAAATAAAGTAGCAATCAGAAGCAATTAGAAGCCTTCCAATGATTCCGATGGCATAATTTGTTGCCAAGGCAGCTTTTTTAGTAGTAATCGAAACTATTGCTAAAAGATAGAGTGCAGAGAAGGAGGCCTAAGAGAGAAATTTAAATTGTTTTATGAAATGATTTATGATTTATTTACAACTGTTAACATAACATTTATTTGCTGTCTAATATTCATATTTCTGTATAATTAAACATTGGATTCCAGAAAGTTGCTGGTTGCCATTGTTGCTGGGCACCAATGGAGCCTCTTAGCTTATTTCACACCTTCTGTTTGTGCAAACACCTCAGCAGTAACCGTGAAAAATAAATGCTGTGTGACATTTTTACTCACTCAGTTAAGATGGTATGAAAAGGCAAACAAAGGCAGTTTTGTTTTGGAATCACCAAATTGATATTTTTGTTCAGACACCAGGGAAAAATAAACATGCATGGGGATTTTGGGGATGTCCTGAGAGCTGAAATTAAGAGAGAGAGAGAAGAAAAAAAAATAGAAACCCTCACCTGGACCTGGAGGGAAACATGGAGAGTGAAAGATGACAGAGATGTGTGGAGGAGCAGAAGGACATATGAAATAGTGGGAGAGTAAAGCGTGCCGCCATCATTACCCCTGAGAGGACAGGTGTGGGCCACGATTAAGACTGAGTTTCACTGGCAGCCATCTGGAAACAGTACTCGCATCACCCACAAGGGACAGGACATTTGCAAGCATCCACAGCCATGTGCAGACGTCAGGCTACACACTGAGATGAATACCTTCACTCCCACACTCTGCAGTATCTTTGTGAGAAAGTTGCTGGGTTGGAACAAGCAAACTGCGCAGAGATGCTGCAGTTGCAAGAGTGGAAAGCGCAAAATCAATTATATACAATGAAATGTTTTTGTTCCAATTCTGCTCAAACACAGAGACAACACTTGCCATAGGTCCCAGTCAGTGTGTCCCCACCACAGTGGTGGTTCCTCCCGAATCATTTCCCTTCCTTTCTGAACTACAGGGTAATAAGGGAGCAGGAAAAGGGAGGGAGAGAACGAGGTGAAGCCTAAATGAAAAACCAACCTCAGTTTAACATCCTCTCTTTCTGTGCCAGGGCTAAGCTTTATTGGATTTTTTTTTCCTTTTGTCAAATTAGAGTGAATTTTCTCATAACCTTTGGCACATGTGCAATGTCAAATTTAATCACTTTTCTTGTTGAACTTCTTTACATGACATTAAAATGGGAAGACAGGGACAAATAATAATTAAGTGCCTGGCAATGCATATTATCAAATCCCTTCTTCATGTTAAAAAAAGTGAGGCTGAAGTGTGTCTTAATGTAACATTAATCAGGAGATATAGGAAACATAAATCTCATGAAGCCCCTCAACAGCCTGTATTGTAGTATAATAACTGGAATATCATCCCAAAACTGCTCTTTTTGATTACATGGCATGGAGTTAAAAAAGTCAGGAGAATTCCATAGCAAGAAGAAAGTCAGGTAGAGAAGCTCCTAACACCTTATACCTAAAATAACAGGCCTGTTTGTGATGTAAAGAAAAACGAATACAAGAAAATATTAAAATATGGATTTTTTTTTTCTATATTCACACAGGCCTCTTTGAAAAGAAACAATCTCAGTGACTTATAGCTCATCTGCTCACACATCAACGCCCATGTGTCCAACCATTATGCAACAATATTATTCACTAATGAGGATGTATAATACAGTTTAAAGGCTAATCATAATTGACTCCAAAGACATGCAGTTTATCACAATCTAAATTAAATTTTTATCTTCCTTACAGTAAATTTCATTACAGTGTCTGTCTCATTACTTCCAAACTAGTTTGGAAGGACTCTGTATATATAATTTTTCTATTTTACCTGTAACTTCTAAATCTCATGCTAAACGTGTCCTCTAGTTGTATATTGACAGTGTTTTGTCCACATTACATTGATGTTTAGATTCTAACACTTCTCAATACACACATAACTGATTAAATATAATGATGTGGATGAAAAATACATAAAGATTATATAGCCTGGGCAGTCCATTAACTATAGAGCTGCATTTGAATCAAGTTATCATTACTTCATTTCCTGCTCACTGACCTCTAATAGATAGTTCATCATCATCAATTCACAATCCCTTCTTGCCAAAAAGGTGCTTGTGCAAGCCACTGGGTCAGAAAAACAATTCATTAAAAAGTAATATGGGGCATATCTGATGATCTTTTGTTCATGAGGTAAACATGTATGAGTGTGAACAGCCTGAAGTCAGTAAATCTCTCTCTGCACGATAAAGAAAGAAGTTCTAAAATGCACTAAAGGATCAATGTTTATACTGGGTACAATCTCTTCCAAAAAGACAAAAACTCAGTGGGTGTTTGTTTTCCTAAAGTAATGAAAAGAGAATCTACAGTGTCATGATGAAAAATACTCTTTTTGGAGATGGAGCTCTGAAAACCGTACTCACCACTCACCAAAAGCTGCTTGCATGGAGATAGCTCATTTGGATGCAGCTGATAGTTTGTGTCTGTGCAGAGTCTGTAAAGTAGGCTTTGCCCATCTCCTGATGAGCATCAGTCTCACTATGTTTTCTTGCTCACACACCTCTGTTCACTGGTGTTAAGACAACTGAAGTTTGCTGCATATTTTACTTTCTTGTTTTGTTTTTAGAGGATTTTCTGAAATAGTGCCCTGCTAGACTTGAAATATTTCAGCTTGAGCTGATTGTCAAGGCCACCCCAACAATAAACAATACCTTTGTGCTCTAAGCAATTATCCACTTTTCCACCAGCTAATACACTCGGGAAACTCAAATATGAGGGAATATTTCTGTTTCACACATTACATTTTCTGTTATGTTTCACAGGGAGTATGTATGAGATAATCACACTCAGCATGCCCTGAAGATCCCTGGTGTCTCTGCATCCCCTGCAGATGAGCTGGTGACAGCTGGCACCATTACTAAGAGCAATGGAAAGATGAAAAAGTTTAATATGTGATGAGACTGATTGTTTACTTTCTCAGTGCCAAACTGCTAAGAATACAAATGTTTGCTCATTCTTAATGCAGAAGCATTTTTTGAGTAACTTTATAGTTGTTAAGAGAACAAATTGTCTATAACAGCAGTAACATTTACAGCAACGTACAGCATTCAGTAACAATACTTTCATTTGGGTAATACAATGAAGGACTGATAGTAATGGATAAGCTTTTGTGAGGCTTAATATCTGCCACGCCAAATTGCTCATGTCTGTAAACCTGGCTGAGTTTAAAAAGTTGTTTAAATATGGTGATAACTTCTGTGTCAACATCATCCACCAGTTTCTAGACTACAACTTTGAAGCTTCAACCTTAGTAATTAGCTGTTGCCTTAGAAGTGGCATGCAAGGGACAGATCTGAGTTAGAGGCTGAGGACATTACATCCAAAATATGCTACCTGACCATGTTATTGCACAACTTCAAATTCTAATATAAGTAAAACTGTTTAGAAAAAGCAACATTAAAGGCCAGACCACTTCAGTTATTGCTATAAAAACTTTGTTAACTGTTAATGAGGCTGTTAACTTGTCTTTTTCTGCTGGTTGAGGAATGACTCATCTTTAGAACCAGTCATGAATGCCACTGCAGCTTTGGCACTTCAGTTCTTTCGTTATCTTTCAGCATTTGAGGTTGCTGTTTGATCATCATGCATGGTTGCAAACATCTAAAATTTCATAAAGCCTTAGAAATATATTATACCACACATAACCAACCCCATATAGTCCATATTATTAGCCTGCTGTAAATATTACAGTCTGTTAAAGCTTTTATGATTTTGTTGTTTCAATACTGTTTCAGTGCAAACCTCGGCAGACATGCTTCCCATCCACACATTCACAGGTGTGGCTGATAAAGCCAGTTACGATGAAGACCATGCACCACCCACATAATACTGCTGTGTCACTGCATGGGGAATTAATACAAAGCTGCTAGCAAGCTTTATGCTAAACATCAACCTTAACAACATCTTTAAAGATGACGTCCCAAACACATTTTGTACACAGATCAAATGCACTGTAGACAAAATTTGCCTTTTCAAAAGATTTTGAATTATTCTTCTTATGTTAATTTGTTCTATGTACACTTCTAAAAGAAGTTTACTCACAATAAATGACCTAACAGAGGAAAAGGTTGAACTTATCTTTTTTGTTTTGTTCTCCCCTCGTGAATAAATGTAATTTACTGTATTTCCAAGATTTGTGCTTATGCAGCATTTAGTTAATTATGCAGGACTGAAAACCTCTTCTCTGCAATTCAGTCCAGCCAGCAGCTGCATCTTGTGACCAACTATGGCTGGTGTTGTTCACAACAGGAACAGGCACTCCTAATGACCTGAAACTGAACACTAGTGTGCTGTAGGAAAAAAAATCATTTTAAGAGCCATTTGATGTCTGACTCTGATCTCAAATTATAACACTATGCACATTTTTCTCAAACATGGTGTCACTGGTTGGTGATTAATAAAGAGGTAAGACAGCCTCCAAGATCTCATCCTCTTTCCAGCTCCTCAGCTAATAAAATCTCACTGGCTTTGAGGGTTTTTTAAAGCAACCAAATTCACTTTATGTTAAGTGAAGACCCTTCTTTTGCCATAACTTTGCAATAGACAATCCATAATACAGATGGGTTGAACTGGTGTATTGATGAGAGAGAAGGACAGGGACATTATGCTGATACTTAACAGCCTCTTAATCCTGTTCAAAGCTTGGCCTGCTGTTGGTTTCCGTTTTGGCCCTATCAGTCACAATCAGATGAAGCCTGAAGGGAAGTAAATTGGGCAGATTGGGCCTGAGTGGCACAAGGAAGTTGCCCTGACAGTTAGGGGAGTGCAGAGTAATATGGTGTGAAGTACCACAGCCTAGGGTTCAGCTCACTGTGGATTGATGTGTAATGGTAATGAAGAGAGATGAGATGAATCTGATACTCAAGGAGGCTGGGTATCACACACACACACACACACGCACACACACACACACACACACACACACACACACACACACACACACACACACACACACACACACACACACACACACACACACACAAATGTAGTAGATTCTGGTGAGACAATGGACCCAGGAAGAAGAGACACACCAAAAAAAGCCATGCTATTGATCAACAAATGTTACAGTTGTATTTTAAACAAATGAACAGAAGATTAGCTCTTCCTGAAAGAGAACATGTAGTCTGCTACTAAATTATGCTCACAAATCTGCCAGAGGAGTAATTAACAAGCGATCATCTCAAACCAAACTGCCTGTTATCAGCTAAGGAATGAACAAACTCCTTGGAATTATGGTGGGGGTTGCATACCATCAATACCAAATGATCCTCATTACAGGTTTTCTTCCACCATGTGCGTTGACAGTGATGTTTGCCAGAACACTTCCGTTGCATTCCAGTCCTGATCTTCTGGCAAAAACTGGTATCCTTAATTATCATTTCAGATATGCTTTTAAATGCTGAAGAAGGAGTTTTATATTCTTATAAATGTGAGCTAATGTTGATTTATTTGACCAGACCTTTCTTTTGATGTGAGTCATGAAGTTCTCAGATCATTAAAGACAACATTAGATGATTAAATGATTCTTCCCTAAACTTCCATTGCAGTCTGTAGATGAGAACTGGTGAAGACTTGCACAATAGATAAATGGAAAGACAAACATCTCACTTTGCTATTAACCCACTAGTTTGCTAGTGTTTGTTTCTAATGTCAAATAACGTCCAACAATACGTATTCTTTCTAATAGCTATATATAGGAGGCACAGACAGCTCAAATCATCAAGATTTATACATGTTTAATCAATTTAGTTGATTTGTTTATAGCATTCCTTTCCGATCATAACTCTGTCAAAGCTGAGGTTGTGTTTTCTGTGGCATTTGTTTGTCTGACTGTTAGCAACACAACTAAAAAGTTACAGATGGATTTTGATGAAATTTTCTGGAAATCTCAGAAATGGAATAAGGAACAAGTGATTCGATTTTGGAGGTCACCAGGATCACCGTCTGCATCCAGGAAATTTTTTTTACAGGATTCCTCCTCAATTCCATACCGATACTTTGTAAAAAGATGTGTTTGGAAAATCTTTTTCAAAGCAGCCTATGGCTGTGGTTCCCAACCTGGTGTCCAGGAACCCCCAAGGGGGGGGGTCCCCTGAAGAACACAGGAGGCCTCAAGGCTTTGAACATTCAGAACTGCTGTGATTAATGTCCACACATTGTCCATATTTTAAGAAAAAAAAGTAAGCCTACATGCTAATTTAACCTCTGCTTTATCTAAGGACAGGACTCAGCCAGAATATGTTATTTATGGTGAAAATCTCACTTTTGAAAGCATAAAACCAAGCATGGTTTTAGCATAGGGTGGGGAGGGGTCCATGGCTTTTTAGTATTGGCATGAAGGGGGTCTCCAAAGAGAATAAGTTGGAAACCACTGGCCTACACTGAGGGGAAAGTAAGTGGTAATTACATTTTTTATGAAATACTTTGCGACACAAACTGAAATTATCAGTAAAATGGATGAACAAATATATAAATGCCACAATAATTGCATATGTTTGTATACCTACATATTATAATATTTAGTTAACCATCAGTCTAAATGAATGAGAGGGATTGATGTTATTGTCTTTCTACACTGTTAAATATTTTTCATCCATATTTTGGATTTTGGCTGTTTTACTGAATATTTAATGACAGCAGCCTCTGCAGCATGCTTGCAGTCTGAATCTACACCTGTTGAATTGATGTGAGCTGATCTCAGGGACACATATCAACAAGCTAAATTCATACAGATATTTATTGCAGCGTTTACTTATTTTATAACCATATTTAATATTGTACATAACAAAACAGGATGCAATAGTCTTTAGAATAAGGGGAACTACTGTTGTTTGAACATCAACACAAAAATCTAAACCTAGCAGACAGATGAAAGTCAGTTTCCCATAATTAAGCATCAGTGGTACACAGGTCCACATTTTCTCCCTCTGAAAAGTAATTAATACCTGCCTGCTGCATCAAAGGACTCCAAGAGTGACATGGCTCACCCTCCTGCTAATTTCCTCTTATGGTTGATTTTCATATATTTAAGGAGGTTTGTGGTGTTGCTACAATAACTCTATGTCTTCCCACACACATCATACATCAGCTCCACATGTGATGCTATGGCCTGAGTGAGGGTGCGTATATCAATATTGTAACATGAAAATCGATTCTAGAACATAAAAAAAATCTGGTATCGGTAGTATCACTATTTTGGTATCAATCCGCACATCACTAACACAGAGGACTCAGAGATGAAAGAGTAGAGAGAGAGAGAGTTAAGGAAGGAGCAGGAGAAATGGATTAAAGAGACGATGTAACATTTCACATGTTTTTTGTCTCCATCTTTGTCTGTTCTGTGTGTACTCGCTATGGTTCTTAACCAAGTTTAGCCCCCATCTTTCATGTTTAATGATTTTGCAACAGGTTAACCAACATGCCTGCGTTCCACATTATTGGAATCTACAGTGTCCACTCAGTGCAAGTTTATTAGTGGTCAACAACTATTTGTGTAATCAAAACAAATCAAAGAGCTTGCAAACTCCTTACAGCTAAAGCCATTTTTTATTTTTAAATCACCCTTGTGAGCCAGTATCTTCCCCTATCTACCTTCTGGTGACATCAGTCCCAAAGCGTCGTCTCTGGCTAAGACAGAATAAAGAGAACAAGCCAAAGCAGATCCAACATAATGAGCCATTGTGGAGATTCATCTACTCAAACTTTGCTTCCTCTGGATTCAGGAACAGTTCAACAGAACCGGGCACGAGTGTCATTTCAGTCAAAATGAATACTCTGACGAGCACTGATTCCCTCTCATAACTTTGCTTTGAACATTATTGGTGTAACAAAAGATCAGTGATATTGAATTAAGTTTCCTATATTAGTCATTAATCTAAGCCTACCTCTTAAACAGCCCATCAAATTTAGTGTAGTCACATTCGTGAAACCCTTTCTTTAATCTCTTGAACATGAATTAATTAACCCCACAATTGAATTAATTCATGTTTTATTTTCTTATCATTTTCAATTCTTTACAATACAAATTTTGGGTTAAATATCACATTTACATATTTTCTGTTTATGTCTTAAAGGTTCATATTTTATCTTACTGTATGTAGTGTGCAGAATAGTTAATAAATATATCATATTAATTTAACTGGTTGTCAAGCCTAACGAGAACTCTAAGAACAGTATATATAACAAATTTATTTAATAATAAGAGATATACAATTTTTCACTCTATGGGTGGTGCTCTAAAGTTTAATTATTAAATTATTAATGCTACACACACACACACACACACACACACACACACACACACACACACACACACACACACACACACACACACACACACCAACACACACACACACACACACTGAATATTCTCAAGAATGGCCTTATGGATAATGTTCTGAAATGCTTGCTTGTGATAAATATCTGCAGTGTCTCCATTTTTAAAGGCTTCAAGTGAGATAAGATGAAACTTAGAAGAATAAAATTCTCAGAAACACACTGTGAAAGAAATTTGCTGACATAATCCATCATCAGTTTTTGAATATCCACATCTTGAAATAATTTCAAGAAGTGATAGGCTACACAACCATCTCCACACTGTATCAGAGGAAAATGGACTTCCTCTCATACGTAATGAGTAAGGACTCTAGAAGATGGAAACACAGATTGTCTGGCATTTTAAAATGTCTGCATTCAGGCCCAGCTCTGTCTGGTAAGTTGGGATAACAGCATCAATGGGATGATTCAGTGTGCATATTTTTTAGCACCTACTAGACACTTTTAATGCATGGCTAACTCATTTTTTAAAAAATGTGCTGTGACTTTTAAAATATGCAGTGATGGATGTCACATCCTGTCAGAGCATGCATGCTTTTTCAAGCTGCAAATAAATAAAATATAACGCTGACCTATTTTTTACAGCACTTTATCCTGAGTGCTTCAATAAGATGTGTTAAAATTAGTAAGTAGACCTTTGACAAAGCTGGTTACCAAATTAAGACTTAAACAAATATATCCAGTTATTTCCTATAAACAGCTCTCTGAAAGCCCAATATGCAAAATAATGACAATCAAGAGGGACAATAAGTCTGTTTACATAGCATACCCTGGCACTATGTCTCAGAGAAAAATTAATGAGGTCTGGGGTTGCACTTTTATTCAAACTAGTGTAAAATCCATCAATAATACTCTTTAGCTGGTTGGTGAAGATAATTGTTTGCACCATGGCTTCAGAGGTAGTCATCTACATAACAAAACAACTCTGAAGAATAAGAAAATACATTCTTCGCTTATTCTCCCTACTAATGGAGATGTATGGCTGGTGGTATCAAATCATAAAGAATTTACATAACACAACGGATTGCTTCCCACCAGTGGAAAGAGAGTAAGGGAGGGAAAGAAGGAAGGCTTTTAAAGTCTTTCAGGTCCTTCAGCAGGCATGACACTCAATTAGTATTCACACATTTATGTCTCTGTGAAATAAGATATGATATGATCACAACTGTCAGATTCATGAAACACAAGTATACAACACACATGATATAATGGTGATTAATGCACAAAGGGCCTATAAAGACAGAAGCAGCTGCAGGTTTGAAATTTAGCTGCAAGAGGCAGTAATGGAGGTCCAGGCAGACAGATAGCATTTAAATATTAACATTTCAGTCACTACATGCAGAAAAAATCACATGCATTTTATGCATGTGATTTTTCATACTATTACTATGCAGTATCAGCATGGAGAATTAGGTCACCTGAGGACCAAAGCCCTAGACCTTTATAGATCCGGTAAAGGTGACTCATGGTTTTCCCCACATCCTTTCGAAACTCACAGCATTGAGATTGCATCTGCAAAATGTATTATTATGTATATCCAGTTGGGCAGAGTTGAATTCTAGAAAAAAAAAAAAGAATAAATCACACCCTCCACAACCTCCTCCCTACACTGGAAAAAAAAAAAAAAAAAAAAGGAAATATAGTTTCTTTTCAGGCCATAATGAATGGTGGGTAGATTGATCTTTATATTTTAACAAAAGTTCACATATTAGGGTTGCAAAAAGGGAAACTTTTGTCTCATATAAAGGGGAAATTGTGAAAAATTCTTTAAATGTAAGCATTTATTTATAATCATTTAACAGCTCAAAATATACATTTTACAATGTGTCATTAAAAAATAAATTATATATTTAAATTAAAATATGAAAGATAATCAAGGTTTAAAAAACAATTGCTAAAATCTTATTTTGCTTTGCCTTTGAAGGACTAAAAAAAAAGGAAGGTTGACATTGCCAAGCCTAAAGCTTGAAAAATCAATCATCCATGTAAGTGTAAGTTCAACTCCATTCTCTTGTATGGTCTCCTTGCTATGCCCAGGTTAGCTTTAATCATCACTGATCCTTTGCTCCTATTCAAGGGCTCCCAGCCTCTTCTTCAGCTCTTAAAGCCTTTGATACTGATAGGTGTGTGACCGCAGGGCTTAAATTACACCAGGGCTTTTGGGGGAGCCTTAGTTTAGGGTGTGCACTGCGACTTCGCAAGTCATATGCACGCACATATCAGTGCATGTAGTGGTCAAAAACACGCTTTCTTCCAAAAAACCCACCCTACTATTATTGTACGCAGCTTGTTTGATCAGAAGCAGGGATGGCAAGATTTTATGAACCACCAAAGGAAGCATATCAAGTGTTTGTTGCATTGACTCTCGCAACACACAATGCTGCTGTCCATGGTGCTGAAGGAAACGCAACGTCACCTGCATAGTTTGAAAGATTTAATTAATTAAATTAAATTAATTAATAAACACACAAATGGATGCTATCCCATTCAAGAAATATCAAATACCTTATTGAAAAATGAAATGGAAATGGAAAGTGAGCTATTTTAGGGCTCCTTTTAAAGAATGAGCTGGACGTCTTTAGGGGAGCTCCTCTGCCTTTCAGGGGAGCCAAGCTGCCCTTTGCTCCACCATGTGTTTGTGAACTAATTACAGTGTTTTATGTTCTGCAGAAACCCTAACTTCAATCAGAGGTAGATTTAATATAAGGTAATAGGGATGGATAAATTAAGGCTTGATTCTCAGAATGATGCATATGGATGATTAATTGATATTTGCAGAGGTGCGTCTATAACTGGCCAAAGCCCAATTGCCCTCACTTTTGCTTTTTTTAAAGTCAGCAGTGCAGTAAGAGCAAGAGTGATGTGATACAGGTCCAAGGTCAAACTTCCACTCATGTCCCAGAAAGGCTTGTGGTTGGCAGATAATCACAATAAAATCTATTTTTATTTGGATAAAAGTAAGAAGGAATGGCACCAGTCTGGACATTCTCAACCCAGACCCCCCTTTTCCAATGCTCTATGTGTCTTTCTGATACTTGGAAATGAGCCTGTTGCATTACTTATCTTTAGTCGTCCCCAAAACTTCACTTTAGGAAGTACAGGGTTTGTAGAGCTAGTCAAGCTCTAAAATTTTAGAGCTTCCTGTTGACATGATGGGTTGCCCAGGCAACATGGAAAATGTTTTCAAGGCACAATAAAATTCATTTTTATTATGTACGTCAATGTCTAAGCAAGATGTTTTTTCTAATTAAGTACTTTTAATGCTTAAGTGTAGTAGTAAAATGAAGGAAGTCAAAATCCAAACTGTAAGGTACAATAATGACAGTCCTAACACTTCATGTTACTTTTACTAAATCCAACACAGGGCTCGCTAATGGAGCAGCTACTGGCAATATTCAGCTATGAGCAGTTCCCTGCATCCTAATTAGATAAAATAAAATTGAATCCTGTAGACTAAAAAGTGACACAAGGAGCTCTTGGCCAAGCGACAGTTATGTCGTAACTTTGTTTTGTTTACAAAGTTGTGGAGGCTTTGTGATTGTTATTTTTGTGTTGATATTGATACCACATTTTGATACCACAATTCAGTGACTGGACAGCAAGAGAAACAAATACGAAAGAGCAATTCTCACAAGCAAGCACACTTGCTGTAAATGCTCCCAAGGACTGGCTGCATTCCCACACTCTCACTTCTCAGAAGATATTACTATGGAGAAAGGATATGAATTTTAAAAGAAATACTTGGATGAAGCATCCTTCACTGTAAACCACAAGTGAACTTCAACCAGTCAGCTCAACAAAGCTTTCCCCATGGAGTGAGTCAGCGAACAGGAGCTGTCATTGCTGGTTGTCAGCTAATTTCAAATCAGCTAGCAGGTCTAGAAATCTTAGTGATTCAAACTTTTATGTTTTTGGACATAAATAACGGACTTGGAGAATAGATACCTTCCAAATTCACCTGCATTGAAAAGTAACCATGGCAGTCTAACATTTTTCCAGAGCCCCAGGATTTTGTGTGAAAGAAAGGTCCACATCATAGGAGGCGAGGAGTTGAGAAGACAGTGTATTATTATGTCGTCATGTGTAAGTCGGCCCGTCTTGTACTGGAGAGTCTGGACACCCCTTCCCACAGATTCTCATTTTTACTGCATCACCCTGTTGCACAATTGTTACAGCTATATTCAAATGTTATTTTCTAAATCTCTAATTCTGTCTGTCTTGGTATTCCTCATCACTTTGCAATGTCTAGACGGTCACTGCTGAGACAGACTTTGCCATATCACTGACCAATGAATGACCCAGGGTAACACATGCAGTACAGCTGGGCTGTGTTGATTTCCTTATAGACACGTTTACACATAAAAATACAGTCTGACATTACAGAGCCCCCGACTAAGTCTGCATACACTGTAATAGACAAACTTCCTCCCTCCAGGCACTCCCATTGCCTAATCAATGCACCATATGCAAAATTTCCCCTTGTGATGTTACTATAGTATGTGAGAAATGTAGTTGGGATGAAATTTCAAGGTATAGGGCATCTGAAGGGCAAGTAAATCCCTTGTGGTTTGAACACAACCTATGAATTACTTATGGTGTTGCTGCAACCAACATCCCAATGCTCAACAGTCCCATCTTAACCCCTCTCTCGCCAGCGTCTGCTGGGTTTTGTAAAACACCCCTGACCATAGATAGACTACAACCTTGGATTGTGACCCCACAAATCAGTGTGAATCAGATAGCAAGCTGACATGCAATTAAATAAAAACAGAGATGCTCTTTTAAATATTTCATCACTTGAGCACAAGAGCAGCAGAGCTAGAGGATGGGATCAATTTTCTGGCATGTATATAATTTTTTTTCTTTTTTTTTTTAGAGAGCTAAGGGGACATGTTTCCAGCATGCAGAGAAATAAGGGAGGAGGAAGAAAGGTAGAAAGAGAAGGAAAATGTGACAACATAACTAAAACAAGAGAGAAATGAGATGAAGAAAAAAAGTCAATATGTCGATATGCTTTTACTTCTCTCCATAGACAAGAAGAAAGGTGTTTAAGTAAAGCCACATCTTTGAAATTATTAAAAATAATATCAACAAGTACATACTGTATAGTGCATGCTCTCAGTGGACATGTTTCAACCATAATCTTGGAGCTACTGCAAAATTCAAGAAGGATATGCAGTGGAGCAAATTCATCAGGGGAGAGAAAACACATTCAACTCCAAAGACTTGCTCAAGGTCATTCAGTTTTTTTTTCTTTTTATTTCATCACAGGTCTCTCAGAGCAAAAACCAATCCATCATTTATCCATGAATCAGTTACATGCCTCATACATTTGCAAAGGTTACAGACGAGGACGGTTAGCTCTAAATGAGACATCAATTTATCAGATTACCATCACAGTCAAAGCACCAATTTGCTTTATATGTACAAAAGTGCTGTATTTAGTGTTATGTCATTTTCTGCATAATGGCTCAACTTTTATATGAAGAAAACAATTACTTGAAAAATAACTTGCTCTAGTTGGCTGTAACAATGACAGGAAATGACTCATACTTCATCTGAATACCTAAATAATTTTTCCCTTCTGGCGCTGCTGTAAATTGCATCTTATTTTTCTGAGAAG
This sequence comes from Melanotaenia boesemani, assembly GCF_017639745.1. Classification (NCBI taxonomy): domain Eukaryota; kingdom Metazoa; phylum Chordata; class Actinopteri; order Atheriniformes; family Melanotaeniidae; genus Melanotaenia; species Melanotaenia boesemani. The sequence continues at coordinate 15,800,053 of NC_055690.1, forward strand.
TTTATATCACCAGGTATTGCATAAGGAGATTGTGACTTAAAACTCAGAGCAAAAGTCCCTAATTCAGAAAAACTTACCTTCGGTGCTCTCCTCTATTACATTTTATATGAGCACATTTTTCTTAGTTCTTCCTCCAAGAGAGGAGAAAAAAAGCCATAATTAATGGCTGCCTCAACTCTAAGCTTTGAGAAACCACTTGAGATTGGCCAGGCAACTGTTGTGCAAGCAGAGCCTTGCATCTCTTGTTATATGTGCAGCCTAGATTTCCTCCTCCTGAGATTGCTGTCTCCCTGGCGACTGTCTGGTCCAATTCAACCCAGTGCTGATCGCTAGTAAAATCCCAGTTCCTGGAGCACTGAGTTCTAAAACATTCATCATTCCCTTGTTTTCCACTAGGAACAAGTTGAGCCTATATCTAAAGCTTTGACAAGGGCTATTTCTTCAGCTCCACTGGAAGATTTCACTGAGTCCCCCTCACCACCCCAATTGCTCAAAGAGCCGGGTCAGGTAATGGAGAGCTTTCTAATCCCACTTCTATTCTTTTCACTGGTCAATGGGCTGACACAGCTCATGCCGGCTCACCTGGCATGTTTCTTTGTCTCACCATGGGAATATTTAACTTTTTTCTTGTAGTTCAACAGCATTCACATTTCACCAACTACCTGGACAGGAGCCTATATTTTGGCCACTGTAGTGGAACAAGACCATCCCTACCTTTTAGTGTTACAACATGATTAGCTTTATATGGATGTCATTTTCAGCACTGTAAAAGGTTACAGGCTGCAGTTTTTTGTCATCATTCAACATCAAATAAATCTGTTGCTTTATGTAGAAAGAAAGTAGTTGTTATGACGAATGTGCAGTTTTCCGCAGGCTCTTCTCACACAGGCAGCAGAACTGTTGCTAAACTAAGATCAATACAGAACAAGAGATCTAAACAGATACTTGTATTCAGGGACATTTGCTATCTGGTCTTACACATTTAAGTGTGAAACAGCTGTGGCTTTTGTGCACAAGAACTATTTCTCCTGTTACGTTATAAAGGATAAAAAAAATAGTAAGGACAAGGAGAGCAAAGGTGGAAATGAAATTACATTAATTCTGCAAATAAACAAAGGGTGAAAAAAACAGCAAATGTGTTTATTCCTGGGAAGAAATGCTACAATTGTATTAGTGTGTGATAAAGTGACCTACCATAACTAGATACAGTACATGAAACTCAATATAGTTACCACCTTAATGTGTTGTTACTTGGACCAAACAGGTCAGATGTCTTTCAGTGTATTTTGCTCCAACTGCTCAACAGTCTGAATGCAGAACTAAAGCAATGTTTTTTTGTTTTTCCTTTTTCTCACAGTTGTAATCTTGCCTAATGTTATGGAATAATGGTAAAAATGTTTAGTATTCAACTGGGGCAAGGTTCTGAACAAATCTCTTTCCTGTATGTGTTGAAGCATTCTGTTTACACGTCAATAAACGTCATTGTCACTTCTCCTCTTGGAAGGTCCAGCTAATGGAATTACTCATATGCCTTGTTTTGTTTGAAATATCGACTATTTAATATATTTTAAAGGAATGCTTTACAGTGTAGCAAACACATCAATTCATGACTGATTTGCTCTTTGAGTCTCAGTGTAATTGTGAATTCTGCTGCAGCGATCCATGAACACAAACATTCAACAGATAAGGCAAACCTAATGCCAGAGGTGCTGCATCAAAAATTGTTCTGTTTTTTTTTTTTTATTTTTATTTTTTATCAGTTTCCACTCCGCTTGGTCAGCCAGCATGAGGTGGCAGATGTGCTCCTTGGGTAGAAAGACAGACAGGAACACCAACATCACTGCATCAGGGACACCTTACGACAGGGGTGTCCAGCTCCGGTCCTGTATTCCTGCAGGTTTTTGATGTCTTCCTGCTTCAATACACCTGATTCATATTAAATGAGTCCTAAACAGTTTCTTGTCAAGTGCTGCCCAAGCATGTTAACCCATTAATCTGATTCAGGCATGCTGCAGCAGGAATCATATAAGACCTGGTGGGTAACAACCCTTAAGGACCGACTTTGGACACCCCTGCCTTACAACCATGTACAGTGTGACTGGTGTTGTCCTCCAAGGTCTTGTTGTTGATACTGTCAAAGGTATAATAGATTACATAAACACACAGTGAGTCTTGTAGGCAGTATCATCACCATTTCCTCTGAATATAAAACAATTTACAATCTCGTCCTTGGTGAAAATTCAGGGGACTATCTTTTATCTGTTGTCTTGTGTTTTTCCATTAAAAGTCCAGTGTGTTGTGGAACTGGAGGCTAAAGTAAAAGCCTTATGTGTATGCAGTGGCTATGTGTAGGTGGTTGAGTATTGTTCATGTTGTGAGGACCTAAATCAGATTAAACAACAAGGGAGGCTTGTCTTCCTGAAAGGGACGAAAACTTAGCAGACTGGAAGAGAAAAAAATTCTTTTGAGTTAAAGAAATGTTGTAAGGTTTAGGTATGTAATCTTAGGGTGAGTTAACAGTAATGTAACAGTAAGTCTCCAAAAATAATGCAGACTATATCAGCTTTCAAGTAATTTTTCATGGAAACAGAACTTTGTGTTTGCATGCTTTTCAGAGATAATAAACTCAAGGATGGGCTTAATCAATAACTCCCATTGGATCCTGCTGGTCCTGTGAGATGTACTAATAATTATGCTCATCCAAACAGTATTAAACCTGAGTGCACTATACTAATGAAAACACCCTTAGGAAACTTAGCAAAAAAGATTGCAACTACACATGTGCAAAGGACAGCCAAAGCTGATTAGAGACACTCCTATGGAGCACAATCTAATGAGGTGCACACAGAAACTAAACAATCTTAAGCATCAGAGCAATTGATTTAGAAGTTATCCAGTTTCAGGTAAAATATTCCAGGAATGCTGGAATCTAAAACCCAGGATGTCATAAGCAGTCTGGTCCACTTTGCTTCATTGTAGTTTGAACAAAATGTCTCTTAAATTGATCTATTGTATAAGTTAAAGCTTATTTGAAAGGGATAAAGGGATAAAGTTCACAAGGGAGTCAAGTTCATTAGTGGTTTTGATGGAGTGGGAGGTGTGAAGCAAACCTGAATTACAAGGAGACAGATGATGAGAACCACAGAGATTTTCACTTAGAGCTCAGTAAACCACAAACAGGTTTCTACGGGGCAAATCTTTGGCCTTTGTCAATATTGTGTTACAGCAGCACATGTGGCTCACCAGGAGTAAATGTTGGATTGATTACCATTATTTCTGTTAACTATTTCTTCATCAGAGAGCCAGCTTTTTTCTACTCTTGTCTTTAATTTCTCTCTGTGTCATTGTGGCAGTTTAAATTTGTGAAATAATGGATGTTGTAAATGGGCCGCTGGGACAGCCACTGTACTATAAATGGGTGCTGACAGAATTAGGTTGCATCAATACAACAGAATACAATTAGTTTTCCCAGTAATCCCAAATAGATGGCAGTGATAAGCTTGTTAGTACTGTAAAAAATTCAGAAAGGAAAAAAAACACTTTTTTTTTTAACTCCCAACGGCTTTGTTGACTGAGAGCTGGCTACATTTAATGTAGAAGCAAATGTTGCCTCAGTTAGGAAGTGATTTCACTGTTCACCTGCAAAGTTTCATCATATGGAGGACAAAATGTATTTAACTGCCACTGAAATCTGCCAGGTATCATAAGTGGATAAATCACGCTAAAGATTGCAAAAAAATGTTCAAGCTGTAAGTCCACATTATATTGAATAATGAACCTTAAGTAGAAGTGAGATAATCATCTGAATGATAAAAAAAAAAAACATTCTTGAAGTTAACAAAAAATGCTGGTATTGAATCAGCTAGAAAATATACCTTAGCAGCTTTGTTGTTACCACATGACAATTTCTCTAAAATGAGAAATGACACGGTTTTACAGGTAGATATAAATGAGGTGTCCTGGAAATGAAGGCTCATGGCAACTTAGCAATAAAATTGCTTTTCAACGTGTAAGCATCCACTTGCAGGCAGAGGGAAATATGGCTCTTGAGCATTAAGTCCAATTAAATAAAAAAGAACAGGAGCCAGTAAAATTGTGACAGTTTTATATGCTGACAGCCACCATAAATCAGTTAAGCTTAAACAGTACACAAAAGGCAACTGTATTACATGACACAGAGGCCAACACATTTTAACCTGAGACTCCTTTTCCAGGTAGAATCAAACAAGTGATGGGGGACCTTGGAAAGAAAATTGCATTGGTACACTTATAACTTTGTTTGGAGAAATGCAAGGTTATGAGTACGTTGTTCTTCCTATTTTTTGTTTTATTTACCCAGAATGCATAGAAGAGGTCTTGGATGCTTTAGTATTTTCCTTACTTGCTGTTATAGAATAGGTGTGCATGACACTGGCAGGAAATTAATAAAATACTTCCAAAATATGCTGCCATGGTAAGTCAAGTAGAACTGCAGAGCTGCATGACCTCAAAGCTGACATTCAATCAGCACCGAGGGGGGTGTTTGGGTGAGAATAATCCTCCTGCCCAACAGTGCTAAAAGGGGTCAGGAAGTCCAAGGCTGCTGATCAATAAATGAGAACAAGTATAGTACAGCATACATGCCCAACATGCACACAGTCTCTCCACAGGAACTAGATGTGTTTATTAGTAATCACTGAATTCTCCATCCTCTGCATCCAACATTAAAAAAATGAAAAATAAAATGCAAAACACTATTTACACTTGACAGATCTCCTCATCGTATATCTACAGCATTTGATTTTAATTAGGTAATGCCATGTGCCTAAGGTCACGCCATAGCATTTAACAATCCTTTTTATTCTATTAAATGTTCTTGCTGTTATTTTTTATTACTTCTCTCAGACATCGCTCTGAAATCAGAGGTCATATGCTCAGCAACTGACTCACAAGAAAAGTCCTGTGCTAGAAACACTGGAAAAAGAGATGAATGAGAACATTTGTAATAAAGAAGAAAAAAATCTGATCATATGAGTGAATCCTCATGTTTGGCACTAATGATGAGCCTGGGGGAGAAGGCTCTATCCCCTCACCAGATGTGTACAAGATTGTAGTTTCAGTGATAAAGAGATGATGACTGGATAGCCCATTATGGGTAACAGCCTCTACTAAAACTTTCAAATGATGCATTGAAAACGCTTTACTTTATTGTGAACATTTTCCAGAGAACACTGAGTTTATTGAATGGTTTTCGACCTTCTAGGCAGATATACAGTCTATTTTTATGTGTCATTAAATTAATCACATCTCCGGCTATCCATGACAGAGAGCAAATCTCAAAGAAGCATTTTTCTTTTAGAAAATACAGCTCTGTGGTGGAATTTTTAAGTTAAGGTCTCCAACAAAACTAAAGCAGTCTAGTTAATATTGATAACTTTGTTTTCTCAGGAGCTACATAGGAAATACTGTGATGCCAATAAAAGACAAAAAAGGGAGCATTAAAGAGGTTGGAATAGTTGGGTAGGTCTGTTGAATGCTAGACTGATGCAGAAGGTGGTTCATTTGCATGTCTGCCTGTGAATCATTGTTTAAAAAGATTATTTACTCCTTAACCTACCTAAATCCCTTTTGTGCTAAGTTCTCACCAAATATTGGCGACTGTCACTGAGAAACTCATGTTCATTTTTCAAAAAAAAGAGGAAAAGTTTTTCAAGTTTTTCAAAGCTTGTAATGCTTTTAAGAAGTGCAGATTATGAGAAACTGCTGCAATACAGTTTGATATAAAAACACTAAACTTAGCACAACAAAAATGACTTTCTTTCTCTCTGTAGATAGAAAATGCCTCAAAATCAAACATAAGATGTGGAGGAGACGACTGTATCATTAAATAAAGTACAGAACTTAGACACATGACACTGGGGACACTGTTAGGTTAAAGATGTGATGTAAAATGGTATTAAAACACTGGGTGTTGCAGGTATTAGATAAATATAAAAAAGAAGCCAAGACTGAATGTAAAATCTGAGTTTTGCCGGTAGATCTATCTATCTCAGTGAAACCAGAGTCAAACTTCTGATCCAGCAAAATAACATTCATTTTATGAAGTGGAGGAAGTGAAGGTTAGCCTGCATCTGGAAACATCTGGGATTCCCATTTCAACGGCTGGATTACAATGACTTGTGGTTATATTAGAGTTAAACCTGTTCTTTATTTAATCTATCTGTCTGAATTCTAAAGCTTTAAACATAAAACTATCGGGTCAGGCTTAGTTATCATAACTACTTTGAAAGTATTGAAGATCTTTGGATTGAAATACTCTTTAATAACATTATTTCACAACATGTTAGAAGACTGCCTACGTATCAAAAGACAAGTCATTCTCATTTTTAACATATCATATACAGAAGTTTTATCAAGAGCACTTTGTGTTTAGTGGCTGTCAGATTCACAGCGAATGCTACAGGTGCACATTGCCAGCTATCCTGCAATTCTCTAGCGCACCCATAAATAAATAACAGAGATTGTGTTGAGGGGTCTGAAGGGAAGAAAGTGATAATTACTCTGTCTTCCCTCACCAAGGTTACATGAACCTTGATACTGCTGTTATTTTCATCTTTCTTTTCCTCCATTCTGTCTTTATTTTTACTTCTCTCCTTCTACTAGACCACTTTATCATGCATTAAAAACACAAGGGTAGTTCTGGGCATTTAAAATACGTTTTTTAATCTTAGGAAAATATTAGTGGTAACCATTAAAATACACAATAAAAACATTTTATTGCAAAAAGATTCTCTTTTATTCACATTTCCACATTGCCAGACTAACACATTTGTTGAGCCCAGAAAACATCTGCAGAAGGCTCCTGACCAAGTTTGAATGACAAAAGATTGAAAAGGTTTTTTTTTTTTTTTTAACCAACATATTTTAAAAGTCATTGACCAATTAAGCTGTTACATTGTTTTTTTTTTGGACTAGGCCACATCATATACCTACTTATATCAATATTTTCTTAAGGCCTGATGGACTACATCTAGTTTCCTGAGTGGGAATTGGCTTATAACATAAGCTTCTGAAAATGTTTGTTTTACCACAATCACTGATATGGTCCTTTAAAAGTATTTTTTTCTAGTTGGGGAAAGTTGTTTTTATTTTTCTTCTTTTTTTCCCTCCTATATTTAATATGGTCTGCTTGCAAATAACTAACTTTCTTTGGGCCCAATTACGTTCTATTTATTGAACAAGGCATTGCTGATTGATGTCTGTTCACAGCAGGCGATCTATGATTCATAGCCATTCTTTCTTTGAATATCATCATGCATACTCAACATGTACATTTATGAGTCATGGCTGTAATTAGATCAATGAATAATTAAAGTTGTTAGTATTTAAAAATGTATGCTTGCACATGATACAAACATCAAGAACACAGTGCATCCTTACACACCGTTTGCCCTACAATACGTGATGAAAGGCTGTAATGATTGTCGACTGTCAGGGATTTAGTTGATCTCCTTTTATATGGGGAATAGACAAAGCTGGCCAGCAATTTCTCCAAGAAATAACAGAAATATCCTTTAAGTGGATTTTCTTATCAACTTTAATTTTACATACACAGTCCTGCAGTAGAAGAGACTATAAGATTATCATTTCCATGTTTTGGGTAATAAATATTTGGTCATGTCCAGCCTTTCATGGATAGCAAAAACATTCAAAGGCTTCAGTGGTTTAAATTAACTCATACACTGAATTAACAATCCACTCCTTGTCTGATAATATCTGTTTGTATATTATGTTATGTTATGTTATGTTATCATTACGATACTGACAGCAACATGGTTGAGCAGATTGTCATGGTAGTCAGAACATGGTACATGGTAGTCTCTGCGTCCTAGCATTACCTACAGCAGTTTACACTACTGATGGAAATCACTCTACTTTTCACTCATTCAACTACCTTCCTCTTTTCCAGGAGATATCCTCACAAGGGCTAATTCCTAAAGGGGGTATTTGAAGTGATAAGATAGCGTACATCCTCTCTAACAATACGCTTCCACATTGTGCCCCTTACTCATAAACAAAAAATAGGCACAAGCACAAAAGTGCACAAAAAACTACATGCACATTATCCCTCTGCCTCTACCATGTTCTAGTGTGGGGACTGGCACCATTTCTGCCTCTTCTCTCCCCCACTCTGCCCTTTGCTCCTTTAATTTTCCACCTGTCTCTGATCCGCTGCCTCTTTTACATTTCAATCCACCTCCTGTTACTCCTTGTACTGACAGGGGATTGAGCAGAGAGAGAGCAGCAAAGAGGGAGTTGTCCCCTTTGGGTAGCTAAGCGATTACCGTTTGAAAGATCCAATCCCTTGCATCATTCCTCTCACAACCTCCTCTGCTCTCATATTACTCTGTGGGAACTCATTTCTGCCTCATCTGCACGTCTGGCGCCTCTACTCTCCTTTTGTTCATCTCTCCTTATCCATTTATCCTTACTTCATTTATGACTTCCCTTGTTGTCTCTAATCCCACCCACAAGTAAGCCAAGTAATTCACACTTAGGAGGTTCCTTTTTTGTCGCTATTAAACAGTTAAATAAAACAGAAAGACATTTCTTTCTAAGAAATAATCATGTTTTAGTATTTGGGGGGGAAAAGTGCAGTATGTATCGCTGATGCTTACCTGCTTTTTCTGTCTGTTTGTGCTTTTTATCACAGAAGATGCAAACACACATCCTAGTGTGTGTTTGCATCTGCTCTGAGCTTCTTCTGGAAAAAAAAATTTGCTTACCTTATCTGGCTGAGTGGAGTGCTTGGATACTCTAGCAGCAGAGCCAGAACCCACTGCCCATTGCTTAAGTGGAAGAGGACTAATCCCTCTTCTCAAAGCCTGCTCTAGTAAAACCACTTCTCCAAAGCCACCCATGCACACCCAGTCTGTCCAACTATGGTAGTCACTGCTGTACTCTGTGGAGAAGAAATCCTTGTGGGTGCCTGATCTCATATCAAATAATTACCACTGCTACATTTCATTAAGAACTGGGGTGTGAGAGCTTTTGGCACTTGCCAGCACTCAACTATTTATGCCTTGAAATCTTTAGCTCAGATGGAGTATGAAGGTATGGACTTTGTTGCACAAAAATGGCCATGTGCCATGTTTATTACCCATAATCTCCATAATAAAGGATTGGATATTACTATGGGAAGTGCAGCTCCTGTAGATAGCGCCACAGAAATGTGAAGCTGGGAAACAGCTGGACAAAACTATCAACATGTTCTTAAATTGGTTTTCAATCAAACCTGGGTAGGTTTATTCCTAGATTTCTTTTGGGAAAATGCCTTCCCTGCAGTTATATGGGTAATTTACAATGAACAAAGACAATTATTTGATTTAGGAAGTGCTGAAAGCTGAGTAATAAATAAGTGACTAAACTCAGTTCTGAGTTAAACAAGATTCTCATTTTACTTGGAGAACTTTTAATAAGAAGTTCTTTTTGAATATGCATCTTATTACAATATAATTATAGGTTAACAGGCAAAAAATGGTAAATAGTCCGTATTTATATAGCGCTTTACTGTACCTGGGATGATACCCAAAGCGCTTCACATTATACATCACATTCACACACTGATGGTGGAAGCTGCCATGCAAGGCTCTCGACCACGACCCATCAGGAGCAATTAGGGGTTCTGTGTCTTGCCCAAGGACACCTCAACATAAACCCGACTTGGCCGAGGATCGAGCCGGCAACCCTCGGGTTACGAGACGACCGCTCTACCTTGCTGAGCCATGCCGCCCCCAAGTCTGAAACAACTGAAACGGTCATATCAAATATATCTCATAATACAGTCCTGTAAAATATAAGTCCAATTGGCATGAGTGAAATATACCCCAGTAACAACAAAAAGTCTAACATTTAGGAAGTCATAAAATCAAGATGATAAAGAAGGAAAGGTCTTTGGACTGATAGTTAAGATCTGAACATTCAACCACTCACCTTGAGACTCACATTTGTTCTTTCAACAGTACTTGACCTTAATGCTTTTCTCACTTCCTGGTAGCTTTGATAGCCAGCTTGACTGAATTTTTAGTACAACCATTATTGTCAAGGAAACTATTTTTACTCTTCACATGCCCTTTCTCTTATTGACTACTAGAGGTTTCATCTGCCTGCATGCAAATATGTGCAATCCCTAAACTGGGTAGCACAGAAGACCAGGACTTTGTTTAAGTGTAAGGAATAATTTTTCCTTTAGTTTTCTGTTAGTGTGTATTTAGTAGATCAGTATATCATAACAGAGAATTTAGGCTACTGCAGTATTGATATAGCACTGCTTCTATAAAAAAAACAAAATGAAAATTCCAAATACTGGCCTCAAAGAAAGACTTTTATTTCTTGTTGTACTGTATTCATTTATTTATGAATTCATTTGTTTATTTTACATAAATGTCAGTCAGCCAACAGGGTTGGTAAAGAAATGAAGTCCAGTTGATCTGCCACTTATACTGGCTCTTTAAATGTTTTCCATTTTAGCTTTCCCTGTTTGTTTTGTTGTGCACAGCAGAAAGAATTTGACAGTAGTTTATGAGAGTTTTCTTGTTCCTATGGGCTCACTCAAGGCTATTACCTGCTCAGCTTGCTGCTATGAAGAAAGGTATTTAACAGGAGAAGGTCAGATGCAAAATAGAGATCTCCCATATGGCGTGACGAGTCTTTGATGAGGAAATTCATCAAAATCACTGCTGTATCTGGCAGCCCTGTGATTTTTCACTGTAACAGTTCCTTCAGCCATTTTGGTTGTATTTTAAAGGTGGGTGGAGGAACAGGGTCGCAAATTGAAATTCATTGAAGTGAGCTTTGTATGCATATTGCCCTCTGTTCTGCATGGTTGGTTGGCTCTCCACTCAATCAAGTCTAGTAAAATTTGACTTATATCATCCATTCCTCTGTACAGTAGCAGCAGTGTGAAATGTGGCATGTTTTTTTTTCCAATTTTTCTGAATAGCCATGCTTTTGATTCTTTTTATTTATTTATTTTTTCCTGCGTTGTTGTAGAGCATTTGTACTGCAGTCAGACACCATGAAAAGGGCATTAAAAAACACAAGCTACTGGATATTATATTTTATAATGCTAAACATCTGAATTAGCTGTTATAAAAAAGGGGAAAAGGGGACAGTGAACTGTTTCGTGTTTTACCTAACTGAAAACATCATCTACATGATGACTCAGTTATTGAAATGCATCTGTACAAACTTCTTGTTATTCTGTTAAACGTAAATAAAAGACTATTTAAGGTTACCAAATAGCCCATTTAACCTAGATATTTTCCAGTCTCACAAAATAAATTAAAAGGTCATAAAAAGATTTCATTAAATTCAAGCAGACTGGCATTTTGCATCACCTCTGCAATAACCTTGTGGTTGAATTAGGGTTAATGAAAGTTCAATTCTGTTCAAATCCCTGAAGAGGACACTAGAGAAACCTTTTTTCTCCAGTTCTTCAAGGTCAGAATAACCATTATGAAGTTCATTCACTGGTGGACTAGAAGGAAAAATTTGAAAACTGAACAATATCAGATCTGGATTAAAACTAGAAGAGACAGGTCCAGTCAGTTTATGTCTAGAAGTTCCATTAGCAGTTCCCTGCATCTGCAAGACTGCTGCACACTCAGGGTTCTCATCAAACATTCAGAACATTTGCTTGTGAATTTTAGGTGGCTTTGGAGCTGGATCAGAGCCAGATGTAGCATAGCCAGTATCTGATCTGATCCAAATAAGCACAGAAAAGCTTCACCAACTGGTTGAGCTTGGTTGATTTGCTCTGGTTTGGTGGATGGCCACCAGAGGTGTTCAGCCTGTTTGTCTTTCTGCACTGCAACAAAAAAGGCCAGCACTGCACAGCCAGTGCCAATATTTTGGCCACAGTCAATGCGTACATGAGTGTCAGATGCTTTAGTAACAACAGGGAATGTGGAGATTGGAGAAGCATGCTGGTAAAGTGTGTTTCTCTCTGGCAATAAAAACACACAGCACTTTGATTCTTTTCTACTTGTCTAACAGAGCACACACAGACACACACACTTTCTCAGGCTGTCCGTCAGCTGTCAACGAATACATTGTGACTGACTGCTGTCTTTTCCTCTTCAAAGCTGGTCACCCCAAGAAAAAAGAAATCTTATTTTCTGTCAGAAATATGTTACAGGTTAACCCTGCAATGTTACTGTCAGGACAAAAAACTAATGAGCATCAATTCTTTCTCTCTCTCTCTCTCTCTTTCTCTCTCTCTTTCTCTCTCACTCACACACACACACACACACACACACACACACACACACACACACACACACACACACACACACACACACACACACACACGCACACACACACAAGCTGCAAAACCCAATCTACAGCTCCACCAGCCAAGGACATACTCTACTACTCAGCAGGAGCAGACACTCTGTTGTTGATTCTATTTGTTTCTTCTGTTTGATGGAGTTGAGTGTCCCTGGAGCGCAGTCAGAATATTGTGGGCAGTCACAGAAATAAATGATCTGAGATCCGCTTTATGGGTTGAAGTCACCATTAGAAAAATACTTTGTCATAGAGAGGCAATTTCCACCCTATACAAAATGAAGCTGTATTTATACACTCAAAATTAGATGTTAGAAATAATGCAGCAACACTTAACAGGAAATGCTTCGCTTTTGGAAACCATCACATTGTATTATGCATCCTGATAATAACAGTTTAGCCACTAATTTGTTGATTTTTGTAAAGTTAAATGGGAATAGCATCCTAGAGTGCTATTAGGCTTTTGCATTTCAGAGTGGCTTCAATGAACCTTTTTAATGATTGCACCGGAAGACATGCTGAAATCTGTTGTTAATCCAGTAATTATTGTCTGGCGAATGTACTTGACTTTGCGCCACCAGCCAGCTAATTCACTTAATGTGTTTGTTTTTCTGAGTCAATAGTTCTTCAGATTAGAATTAAATCTGTTCTTTAAAGAGCACACTGCAGTTAAAAAAGTGATGCAGTTCCCTGACTTCATTTGTGCATTGTAAAGTGTTAAATATCTCTAAATGACTATAAAGTGCACCTATCTGAGGGATAAACAAGTGTTCTGTCGTAACATAACAAGCATTTTTTAAATAAAATAATTTAATCAAAAATAATTAATATAGAAAACTTTGTTAATTCCCATTGCTTTAGTTGCATCTACAAAACATGTTAATAATAACGCAGGTTGACAGGCTTTGAAGTCTTACATCAACAAGGTGATTTTGAAAGAGCTGTTGGTTGAAAACTTGCCATATCGCAGCATGGTGTGCTTTCCTTAAACTATCTAATTCAACTGGTGGATGACAGAATAAAAAAGAAGTGCAAGGCATTAAAAAAACACAATGTAAAAGTAATTTCTATAATTTATATAGATATTTAAATCCAGCACAAACCTGACACAAGAACTGAGAGATGCATCTTGATCTTCAGTTGATCCATCTACTGTTCACAAAAGTCTCATCGGAAATGGCCTCCATGGACAGGTGACTGTGAAGGAGTCATAAAAAGAGGTATGCCAAATGACCGAGAACTGCACTGAAAACAGTACTAACGCGTCTAATGGAGTAATTAATCCACCACATTCTTCAACATTATTAAAGCAGTATGTAACTGTCTTGATGAAGAGTGGAAGAAAAGGCAGGACAACAGCCAAAGAAGATGTTTCAATGTCCTGAGGACTGAAGAAATTATAAGACAGCTGCTTTAAAAGGGTAAACCTTTTAAAAATCAAGGTGGTCATACCAATTTCTGACTTGGAGAAACTCAGTTTTTGGTTTATATGCCTGTATTTCTATTCATATTTGGACACATCTTTTTGCACCTACACTACCGTTCAAAAGTTTGGGGTCACTTTGCCATGGGATTCAATAGGGAAGTGACCCCAAACTTTTGAATGGTAGTGTATTTCTACTTTTCAGTAGTATAAAAAATGATGCGTAGCTCGCGATTTTTCTTATATATTTGGCTTGCACAACAAAAGTGTCAAATATAACCATTACAAGCAAATGACTTTCACCTATAAATAATGACAAGGGAAATGCAATAAAGAATTATATAGGACTATTATACTTGCATCCACCTAATTAATTTCTATGTTTTACTGTGCTGCTATTCCAGGCAAGTGTTGAGCTTCAACCTACTGTCTCCTGCCTGCAATGCTACATAACATCAAGAACTCTTACCGTGATAAGAGCATTGTTTACTTCTGCAGTGCACTCAGTGACTCAGTCCAGGCTATGTTTGCCATCTCAGAGCTTTTTAGTGACTGGACTGTAAAATGCCCTGTTAGTGATAAAACACTGATCTTTTACTTCTTAAAAAAAATCATTTCACTATGCACTGGAGGTGACAACAGGCAGCCACTCAAGCCAGTAGTCCATGCTCTATACCAGTCCACCCCTAAAAAAGTCCCATTGATTGTTAGAAGTCTATTTATTGCTAATGATTTTCTTACCCTCATCTAAATTTGTGCTTTAATTTAGCCTCTAAAATATTAAAGCATTTAAGTGACTCAGGCACTGCAAAGTCTTGGCTTCATCTGGAGACCCATTTTATATGCTAACCAGCAACTGCAGTGTAAAATTTGGAAGGGATGTCTTCTTAAACTCATTTATCATTGTCTATATTCTGACACAGAGAAAGACTTAAAAGAAAATTGAAATTGAGCAAAAGAAAAACATTTGAAGGCTTTTATACAGTCATTTGCTAAAAATGTATTTGCCCCCTGCATCAACATTTCGATCCAAAAAATGATATGGGCATATAAGCATGCAGATTTTGATATGCTGCTAAAATAAGATTTATTGTGGACAATTTATTTATTTGAGCGGGACAGTGCATGTTAATGAACAGACAGGCTTATACAGCATGAATGTAAACATACCGGATTATAGCAAATGCTAATTTCCATCCGTTGTCCAGGTGGATTTGGGGGGAATGGGAGAACAATATAATACACTATAGAAACAATTTGTATTTACAAACCAATATAAAAAATACCCATTCTTATATCTAAAACAGTACATTCACATGCACAATTACCAACACTCATACTTAACCAAATTCAATATCACTACATACTTACACCTGAACAATACTACACATACACAATTATAAACACTCATACTTATCAAAGCTCAATATCACTACATACTTACAGAGCCCTTCAGAGTTTTGCTTATTGTACGTTACAGTGTGTGTTACATGTGAGTACACTCCTGATTTGACCAAAGCCAACTTTTTAATTGGGCTTTAAATGAGTTATATGTAGGACATTCTCTTAATGTTTGTCGTAGATTATTCCATAGCTTTCCACCTTGGACAGATAACACACCCTGACCAAAAGAGGTACGTCTGTGTGGGATAATCACATCTCCTCTAGTGGTGGCCCTCATTGTCCTCTGTACACTAATGCAACGTCTAATGAAATCTCCCAGTGGAGGGGGTGCTAGAGAGTGTAGCACCTTATAAATCAGACAAGCGTTTTTTAAATATATCATATTCTGAAAATTCAGTAACTTGAGTTTTCTTAAAATGTTGCAGTAATGGTGCGATTGCGGTTTTTTATCAAGTATTTTTAGTGATCTTTTATATAGAGTTTCCACGGTTTTAAGAGTTGTAGGACAGGCAAGTGACCAACTGGTTAAACAATAATCCATGTGAGAGATGATCATAAAGAAAAAAAACATCTTGGCTGCATTTAGGTTTAAGTTATTTCTGATATGTTGAAAATTTTGGATATTAAATTTGATTACTTGTGCTACTTTTTTTACATGACTTTTAAATGTTAATGTAGGATCCAAAATTACTCCAAGGTATTTAAATTCCATAACCAAATCAAGTTCTATACCATTTAGAAATACATTAGATTGAAGTATCTGTAAGTTACGTTTTGAGAAGTACATACAAACAGTCTTCTTGGTATTTAGGGAGAGACAAGAGTCGGTAATCCATTTGTGTACAGAGGACAATGCAGCTGTTAGGGTATTAGCGGCTTGCTGGACATTTTGTGCCTGAGTATAAATTATAGCATCGTCTGCATACATCTGGGAAAATACATTTGGACATGCCTTCGGTAAGTTATTGATAAAAAGAGAGAACAGAACAGGTCCAAGAATTGACCCCTGCGGGACCCCGACATTACAGTCCAAACAGGGGATTTGACACCACTCACTACTACATACTGTTTTCTATGTGTTAAATATGAGGAAAGCCATGCCAGTGCTTGATCAGAGAATCAAGTAGAAATTAACAATGATTAAACACCATGCAAAAATTCATTTAAAATTTTCTGCCAGTGTAAAATGGTAGTAATGAAGCGAAACAATATGGAAGAAGAGCTGGAGAGAGCTGAGGGGAGAGTAAGGGGTACAAATTCTTGATACTTAAGGACAGAGGTTTAAATCAAGAATATAATAAACACTGGTTTACACTCCATTGCACGGCTAAAAAGGTCAGTTTGAGGATGGCAATAAACTGCTGTGTGTTTAATGATTTATCTTTCTAATCTGATGCAGATCATTAAGCAGATGCCCTGTACAACAAAAACAAGGCAAGCGTAAAAACACCACTAAAAAGATGACAACAGAATTCTTCTATTTGCAGTACTTGCTGAATGTGTTTGACATCCAAGATTACCGTTTTCATTTACAACTGGTAAAACTGAATATAGAGTGCTCGTCATGTCTTATTTATTTTGACAACCTCTTTTATTTTATTTTTTATTTAACCCCATTTTCTTTTGTTTTTATTATATTAAGTACTAAAGGTCGAAGATGTATAATGTACTGGTGAATGCATTTTCCTATCAACAGTAACTGATCAGGATGGACATGTAGCCCCAGATGGCAGACTTTGAGATTGAATCAACCCAGAAGAGACATAGACACAATGCTAGGAAGTCACCGGTGCAACAAACACACATATGGATGAACGCTTGCTTTCCTGCAGAGTAGAATGTTTGTGTATGTGCATGGACAGTGTTAGAGTCTGTCACACAGGCTCTGTTATAAATTAGCACGGCTCACTGGGGCAGCTGGACCAAGCATAGGGCAGCTGGTAATTTGGAGAGTTGTGGGGAGAAGTTTGTTGGCCCAGCTGTGTTAGCTGAGGTGGTAAAATTGGTGTGGGTTGCATGACAGAGAGTGTGTCCAAGCATATGTTCACATCTGTGCATGTATACACATGCTGTTGCAAGAACAGACGCACTAGGGAACACTCATCACAAATCCTTGAAGTAGACAGGTGAAATAAACAGGCCTGCAGCTGAAATGACACTTTTCTGAAATATTGATCATCCTCCAAGAAAGAGGAAGAATGTACTGGCACAAAGATGGATAGATGAATCTGAGTAATGCAGATCTATGCAAAAAAGGCTTCTCAATAAATTCTGGCACCACACAATATTCCACAAACTTGTTTTCTTTTACTTTGACCATTGATAAAGAGCTCAAACATAATATATGGTGCATCATTTATTTTGATGCATTTTGATTTGAAATACACAGGGTCGGGTGATGATGTATAATTTTGTATAAGATAATGTCTGTGATTATATGCAATGCTAACGTGTTGCAAAGGTATATGAACGAATCACTTTTTTTCTGAATCTCTGCAACCACACACAGAAACACTCACTAACTCAGGTGTAGGTAGGATTAAGAAAAACAAACAAACAAAAAAAAACAAACTTTGTTTCAGTCCTTTTCATTTAAAATAAGTCCTTTAAAAAGCATGTGAAATTAAGTGGTTTTCATCAAAAGAACTAGCACTATCTATGTGTAATCCAGCTGAAGGAAGGAAAGGACATGTGGAGGGAAGCAAAAGGGAGAGGTTTTATTTTTCTTTCTCTCTGCTTCACTCTAATTAGACAGGCCAATGTGAACAGAATCTCAATGGCATCATGCATTGAGTAAAGGATGCAGAGAGGAGGAAGAAAGAGTAGAGAGGAGGATATACCAGAATACCAACCTGTGCCTGCACATCACAGAAAACTACTAAGAAAATGTCATCTTTGCCTGCAAAATGGAAGACAAACAAAGCTAATGCAACTTCACGTGATACCACAGGCAAAAATGTGAGTTAGAAGAGGTGCTGCAGAATGCAGCAAGTACTGGCTCCTCACCCTGTTGAACTATTGACAGGGTGACAACCTTGACACTGTGCTACTGATGCTAGTTTTTGAGTGACATGTTGGCTTAATGCAGTGGTTCCCAAACCTCTTCTGCAGAGCCCCCTTTTCATCAACAACAATGATGTCAAGCTACCATCCCCAACGACATGCACCCCAGTGCTTACAAAGAAACTTAAGAAGAAATGTGGCACAAACAGACTTTAGTTGATTGGCTGCTACTGTGTTAACTATGGTTAAAACCATATCAGTGGCAGAAGGAATAATCTCTGCAAACTACTTCAGGTGACCTTTTGATGAGTTGGATGCTGCTTTTTTTGAGACAAACTACACCGTGGTCCCTATTCATTGGCCCACCCATTGGCCATTACCATTACTTGACTATTACCCGTTCACGCCTAGGGCAAAATATGCCTCATCATATTTTATTGTTTTTTTTTTTTTTATTGTTGTTTTGGGGGTAGTTGAAGTCTCTGCTGTTGATTCATTATTGTTTGCCCATTGGTACTTTCAAAAATTTGTCCATGTTTTGTTAGAAGTTCAAGTTTAATTTTGCCTTGCTGCGCCCAATCTATCATAACTCTGGGCCCCCTGGGGGGTCCGCTCCCTAGTTTGGGAACCACTAGCCTAATGGATAAAAATTTCACCTAAGAAATATAGCCTTTACAGCCAAGTCTTTTTACATTTACAGTGGCAAATGAAAACTGCATGAGCAAGGCTATTGAAACATGGTATGCCCCCTTTTGCATTAATGATAGCAGCATCGACAGCACAAGTTTGGTAACCTGGGTTACCCCAGCAAGATCTGTCAATACTCACTACCATGCTGGTATGGGTATTCCCTTTCCACAAAAATATAGCCTAGGAGATGTGCCATAACAAAAAAGGATGAAGGGGCTGCTCCTCTTTTATAAAAGTGGAAACAATTCAGTGCAAATCACCTTCAAAGCAATAGTTGATTATATTATATATCACTTTAGAAACCAGTGATCAAGCATCTGAAAAGTGTTTCAAAGTGTCATCAGAAACCTTAAGTAGCAACTTCACACACTCTGCTTCCTGATCTTTTCCACCATCTTAAAAATACAGCATTGTACTGGAAACTTAAGACAGTCATATGTAAGACAAGTTAACAGGGTCTGCAAAATGATATACTCTAACATGCTTATACTGCAGATTAAATCAACCTGAGTCATCTTAAATGTACTTCTCAGGAGGGGTTCAAGTGAATGGAAAGACCTTTAGTAAAAACCCATTATCACGAACAGTAATATACATTTGATTGAGTGGGATTGCTGACCAAGAAATAGAGCAGAACTTTCATTATTCTCAAATGCACTGTAAGTGTTCTGGATAAGAGATATAGCATGCTCTTCAATTAAGATAAAACATCCAGTTGCCCTAAGTTAATATTTTACATCATATGGTATCAGACTTTTGAACCCAATGACCTAATCCCCTTTAAAAACCATCTCTGATATGTTGACTTTCAAACAATCATACTGAACATGCCAAAACAATCAAAGCTGATAACATGAATTTTGATATAATTTATATCAACACTGTATTATCGTATGTTATAGCAAGCTAATCCACTTCACACCAATTCTGCTTTCTAAAGAGGAAAAGTAATTTTCAAACTAAGAATGATAAGTGATAATCAGTGCACATACTTAAAAAAATTTTTTTTAAAAAAGTGTACAACAACATCGGCTACCTCTGACAAGAGATGATCAAAGCTGAAGATCCCATGACTGAATTATAATCAGAATCTTTTGTAAGTGACAGATAAATCGTTCAATCCTTTGACACCGAAGCCTTTTGGAACTTGTTTTTAACAGGTGGCATGTCACATGACCTGTCTGCTGTTAGACATCGACTTTGTAAATATTGCATTCAGGTGTGTTGTGTTTTAGCAGACGGTAACTATGGTATAGTTATGAAACAGCACACAAGAAAGAAACTGACTATTGTGTGCCATGGGTCTGACATTCTGCAGGACTTAATTTTCTTCCTTCAAGTTTTTAAAAATATTTCATTTACTTGAACTGCTATTTGAATAATCCACACAAAGACATGCTTTACTGTACATAGAAGAGAACAGTTGCCCAAATGAAAAGTTTAAACACACACAAAAAATAAATTTTCAGATAGCAAATGCTATAAGGTACAAAAAGTAAGGCAGTTCAAGCCTTATACTTTCAATCGCAAAGAAGAAACTTGCATTGCTTGTGCAGCTTTTTACAATGAGTGCTCATTGAGATCTGAGGTGGCTTCATCAAATATTAAGCAGCATTTCAACTAGAACTGTCAAACCCTGAATGGGAATTGAACACTTGAAAGTGAGACAATCCATCAACACATTTGAACCTGCAAACACTGATTTCTTCCTGACACCTATTTCAACACTTCAGTTAAAAAAATACATTATTTATACCATTTATCCTTTACTTCCTGAGCCTGTGGGTGCATGCGTAAATGAGTGTGTGTGGCGTTTATATAACAAAGAGAAAATCTCATAAAAAGTATGAAAGCTGAACCCTTTCATCAGTTACAGAGAGAAGAAAAACACCTTTTTCTCATTTCTATCTCACAGAAAGATAAGTTTGTTTCCAGTCTATTGCCAACATAGCTTTGATTAATTTCAGATGTACATAAATTAACAAAAACCAATAAAAATGACACACAGTTGTCAAATTTAAGATAAAAAAAAATAATTTAATGTAAAAAGATGGTTGTCATGCTTACATGTGGTAGTGTAAAGAAGTACAATAACTGTGTCTTTGATGGCCATATTCCAGTACCAAATGAACTTGTTTAGTAGTGCATTTTTGTCTAAATCTTGTCTCAATTGAGTCTATCAAGCCTTAACATCATTCTGGAAATATCCAGGAAACACCTCTGTTTTCAAACAAAAATTCATGGCCACTGAGTAATCCATCTGATTCAAATTTTTTAGGGGCTGTAATTGAATTTTCTCATGATCAAGGTCTTTACCAATGAGGGATTGGACACTAAGTGGAATTGAAGCTCAGAGGAGCGAGACTTTTATAATGAAGCTTATTCATTTAAAGCACATAGCATGACACCAAACAGTGCTTCCTCACTTTCAGCATGTAGTTGCAAAATGGCCTGACAAAAAAAAAAAAAAAAAGAAAGAACAATATGCACTGCTGTATGTAGCAGCAGCTGCAATAATCCAGTTTAATATAGAATCTAGTGCAGATTGCAAAGACACAACACATGTTTTTTAATGAGGGAGGCAATTAGGCTGTGATTCTCAGGGTCCATGTGTATGTGACTGTTAATTTCAATTACACGCAACATCAGTATCCACCTCAACTCTCTTCCTTCTGTTGGGAAATCTTAGAACTTCCACAGTATTCAGAAGTAAAACTATCTATTTTGAACAAGTATGTAGTTAAGCCGGTAATTATGGTGAGTGCCGAGAGAAAAAAAATATTATCTTTTGAATATGGAAAGAAAGAGTCTG
Organism: Melanotaenia boesemani; assembly: GCF_017639745.1. Lineage (NCBI taxonomy): Eukaryota > Metazoa > Chordata > Actinopteri > Atheriniformes > Melanotaeniidae > Melanotaenia > Melanotaenia boesemani. The sequence continues at coordinate 15,821,712 of NC_055690.1, forward strand.
CAAATTATATTTGATCTAACTGAGCCTTGGTCCAAAGAAAGAAGTAATGGTCTGCATCACTGTATGGGAGGAATCAAGAACTCAAGGTGTCAAGGTGTTGTATTCATGAGTGAAAATAAATGTGGTGGGAAAGATAATGCAGCTGCAGGTATTGTATTGGAGGAAAAACACACTGCAGAAAAAGTTTATGTAACAGGTTATGTTCACTCATATCCTTGTTTACTAAATTCAAACTTCTTTGTGTACATAACTGATAGCTGAAGGAAAAAGTGCCTCTACTTTATTACCCATTATGACCCGTCACAAGTATGATTTTATTTTTCTATGTGAAGTCTTTAGTCTTCAGACACAGAGAAAGGAAAGGTTTAAACAGCAGTTTGTGCTTTTTAATGAAACCTCAATGGGTTAATAGAAAAAAAAACACTAATTGGTAGTTGGTGCATCTAATCAGACGTTTCAGTTATGCCTGAGCAGGGCATGTCCGACCCTAACCATCTGTCACTCCATGCTGCTTTCACAGCAGTCATTAGAAATTACTTGCTGTCTGACATGTGAAATCATACAGCTTGTCAATATGTAAAGCACAACTTAATTTGATGGTACTTTGATTGTTGTGTTCTGTGAGTTTTTGTTGGGCTGGAGATTTTGTAATTTTTCTGGCATGGCTGGACATTGAACCATCATCTACAAATCAACCAAGTTAAAATTATCTACTGAAAAATCATCTCTTCTATCTTATGCCTTGTTTTTGCATAAATTTATGTTTATATATAGGCACAATGCTCGCTGCATTTAATATAAGGAAATTTCTTTTCATAAACTTCACTGCAGCATATAGGGATGGGCTAATTTTTAGGTTTCCCATATAGATTGACCGGATACGAGCATGGGATTACTACAAAAGAATGGCACCAGGGGAGGATGAGTTAAAGGGGACTCTTGTACTTGGTAGTAAAATTTTTTAAAGATGCAGTAAAAAAAACCAACATAAACAACTATGCATGTACTACATACAGTCTACCATCATTTCAATGCTATGAATTTTTTCAGTTAAGTTTACTCAAAATATAGTTATCCATTTGACTGATTTTTAGTTTGTCAGCCTGTTGTAAGACTGTTTGTTGGCCTATTTTCTTTAAAAATATCAAACCCTCTGGCAAAAAAGTGGTATCTCTCCAAAATCAACAGCAAAAGTTCATATTTCTCAACATATATATGGGACAAATAGTGTAGGAAAAAAAAATCAAAACAAAAGGCTTGGTGTCACACATATCTCAGAGATTAAAGGGATCTCCATAGAACAGTACCAGATCATCTGGATTATGTGGGTTGTTTTGCCTTCATACATTGGCTTGTTTAGGCTCATCCTTCAAAAGTGTAGTTGGATAAGGATACAGGAATATCATGGGCTTTTCCTTGTGTTCCTCAAACCATCTGCAGTCCCTACATCCTTGGTATAGGAGTCATCTTGTCCTGCTGGTGGTAGCTACTGCCACCAAAAAGTAGTATACTCAAAGGGGTGTAAGTTTGATTTGAAACAATTGGTGGATGGTACTGATCCAATTAATATCCACACAAATGCCAGGGTTTACGATATGTGCATGGAATTAAGCAGCATGTTGCATTCTAATGGTAAGATCAATGAAAGGGAAAATCTATTTTCTCTAAATATATATAATGAATATAAGAAGGAATCACAAAGTGACTTCAAAGTTCAAAGTGCGACAGTAACAAGGATGGTATTAATAGTGGGTGTCAACTGCTTCTCCTGCAGGTGTTATAATGGGATATAGAATTAATAGAAAATGGAAGCCACTGACTCTTAATTTTATAATGTTGGTTGGCACTGATGAATTGATTGATCATGTCAATTGAACAGAACCAAAAGAAAGCAGTGTGGAAGCTTCTTCGCTGGTTAAAAATCCTCAGTCTTTGTGTTAGCAACAATTGGACCTATTAGCAGTGAAAGTTATTGGTTGACTCAATAGGGCTTTGCAGTGGCAAAAAAGACAAAATTCAATAATCTTTGGTGTAATGCCATTATCGGTGACACTGTTTCAGCCGCGGCACATCACAGTCATTTTGCACCACATTTTACAAATGGTTGCAGAGAAAGTTGCATGCTTAGAAAAAGGAAAACAAAATTAATCTAACAAGCTTTTTCTTGTTTTCCATGTGCTCTGTCTCCAGCTGAATGACAATGACGAGATATTCTTCCACAACGATACAAATTCCATTATGAATAAATGAATATGTGAGCATACTGCAAAAAAGCAAATGGAGGAATTAATTCAATTAAATGAAAAGCCTGCATTGCCAGATAAGCCAAAACAGCTTCACGGCTGTGGTATGAAATATGACAACATTTGCTGAGCAGGATGGATTTGGTGGCTCGGTTTACATGTGACAATCTGTCCATTCAGTGTCCAGTGTGTTAGGCATGTAAGTAGAGCCAATGTCTCTTGCATCATTAATTCAGCATCTCCCTGGCAAAGTGTCTTGGCAGGTTTCTCTACATATGGACATGCAGAATGCCAGGAGAAACAGAGGTCAAAGAGCAACGAATAGATAAACTTCATATTTACACATATTAATTATGTGTCTTAATATGGGAAATAAAAAATCTCCAAGAGGATAATAAGATTAACCTTTGAGTATCTGATTACTGCAATCTGTTTTTGGTCATGGGAATAAGCATGCGCTTATGTGTGTCTCCTCACAGTGGGTAAGATCAGAGAGGGAATCTGTATTAAAATCCACATTCAGCTAGACCCAGTGGATCAGAGCCAGCGACAACCCAGGGGGTGGGAAGCTGAACGTCCAGCTCTAGCAAGGACACTCAGCTATCGGGATAGCTAAAACAAGCACAGTGCCAGACAGAGCAACAAAGAGCTTAGGCCTGCAGGGGGGTCCTGTTTGATAGGGATGTGATAAAGATGGATGGTCACCATGCCAACTGCCTCTGAGTCAAAGAAAGCCTGACCATTGGGGATGGGTAAACTGCAAAAAAAAAAAAAAAAAAAAGCTGGACAGCTATCACAAAAGCTGTGCGGAGTTGCACTGAATGCTGGGTAATTAGAATAGAAACAGTCTTTACTATAATGAAAACAGGCAAATAAATCTATTTAGCTTTTCTCTCAACTTTGTTTAAATTATCTGTCAAATGGTGGAACTTATCAGGCAGCAGGTGAAAGGTAGTTATATTAGTTAATGTATCAGAAGAAGGATTTTAGCTTTGTTGCCAAGGGCAACAGGGTGCATGTGATCAGGTTACGGGTGCACAGTGTGAATAGAGAGCAAAGGCTGGCTTCTGTGGTCCAGTTCCACAAAGCATCAAAGGCTGTGTCGTAGTTCTCATGTTTACCCCTATTCACCACCTGCAGTGTATGCAATGGTCAAAGTAGTGTTCAGGCATCTCATTTACAGGGTGACAGAAACAACTCCAAAGTTACTATGTTTGTTGGACACATGCATGTAGCTTTACTGTGCAACAAAAAGCACTTATGAGAGAGTGGGAGAGATCCTGCAGAAACCTATTCAAAGTCAAGTCAAGTCAAAGAGGTTTATTTGTCACATGCATAGTTATACATAGTACAATTGTACAGTGAAATGTGTTTTCTGTACCTGCATCCTTTAAGAATAAAAAAAGAATAAGCTAAATATTTGTAAAATAGAATAAAATAGAATAAAAATAGAATAGAATAAAAAGGTTAATCTTTAGAATTTAAATGAGATAAAAGAATAGCAGCATACTTGTTCATATTTACATACATATTTACATGTGCAAATAGGAGTGAGAAATGGCTTTTTGTTTTGTTCAGTGCTCAGAGTTGAGCAAGCGGACAGCCAGGGGGAAGAAACTCTTCTTCAGCCTCTCAGTCTTAGTCCTCAGGCAGCGGAAGCACCGGCCTGATGGCAGTGGAGAGAAGAGAGAGTGTGAGGGGTGGCTGGGCTGACTGAGGATCCTCTTAGCCCTTGACCTGCAACATTCCACATAAATGTCCTGCAGGTTGGGGAGAGTTGTTCTGGTGGGCCGCTCAGCTGCCCGGACCACCCTTTTTAGGGCCAAGAGGTCGTGCTTTGTGCAGTTCCCCATCCACGTGGTGATGCTCCCACACAGGATGCTCTCTATGGTGCAGGTGTAAAAGTTCTTGAGCACCCTGAGAGGGAGCTTAAAGTCTCTCAGTCGTTTGAGGAGGTACAGACGCTGTCTGGCCTTCTTCACAGTTCTTGTGCTGTGCCGAGTCCAGTTCAGGTCTTGTGATATGGTCACTCCCAGGTACCTGAAAGTGTCCACACGTTCCACCTCAGAGCCACTGATGAGGAGTGGATGGAGGCTCCTCTGCTGTTTCCTGAAGTCCACTATCAGCTCTTTTGTTTTGCTGACATTTAACAGGAAATGGTTCTCCTGGCATCAGACCTCCAGGTGGGAGACCTCCCTCCTGTAGGCAGTCTCGTCGTTGTGGGAGATCAGTCCTACAACGGCTGTGTCGTCAGCAAACTTTATGATGACATTTGAGTCTGAAGTGGCCTCACAGTCTTGAGTGTACAGTGAGTACAGCAGGGGGCTGAGCACACAGCCCTGGGGGGATCCTGTGTTGAGGGTGAGGGGAGATGAGGAGTGGTGACCCAGCCTAACCACCTGTGGTCGTCAGGTCAGGAAGCTGTGGACCCACCTGCATAGTGAAGGATTCACTCTTAGGTCATACAGATTTTACACTAGTCTGGAGGGGACTATGGTATTAAATGCTGAGCTGTAATCAACAAACAGCACTCTCACATAGTTCCCCTTACCAGTGTCCACATGGGAGAGGGTCTTGTGGAGGAGGAGGGCTATGGCGTCGTCCGTGGATCTGTTTTGCCTGTAAGCAAACTGTAGTGGGTCCAGGGTGGAGGGCAGTGTGGAGGTGATGAAAGTCTTTATCAGTCTCTCAAAACATTTTATCACCACAGATGTGAGGGCTATGGGCCTGTAGTCAGTGGGACTGCTGGGGTTTGGTGTCTTAGGGACCAGGACTATCACAGACTTTTTAAAGCAGGTGGGGATCACACACAGTTTCAGGGAGAGGTTGAATATCTGTGTAAACAGAGGCGCCAGCTGATCAGCACAGGCTTTGAGGACACATCCGCTGATGCTGTCTGGTCCGGCAGCTTTCCTGATGTTTACACTTTTAAACACCTTCCTCATGTCACGTTCAGTCACGGTGAATGTCTCCTCCTCTCCAGCTGGGAGCGCAACGGGTGGTCGGTCTCCCGACTCGAAGCGTGCGAAGAAGATATTCAGTTCGTTAGCCAGAGAAGCGTCGGCACTCACCGGATGTGTGTGTATTGCTTTATAGTCTGCGATGACACGAAGTCCCTGCCAGAGTCCCCTGGAGTCAGACTGTTCCATCTGATGCTCCAGTCTACGTCCATAGCGTTGTTTGGCCTCCTTCACCGCCCTCCGGACGTTGTATGAAGCAGCCTTGTATTCCTCCATGTTCCCAGTGGCGAGGCCGGAGTTATAGGCAGCTGTGCGGGAGCGCAGAACGTCGCGGATAGATTTGTCCACCCACGGCTTCTGGTTTGGAAGGACTCGGATGATCCTCTTAGGCATTGTATCTTCCACGAGCCTTCCAATAAATCCCATAACAGCTTCCGTAAACTCCTCGATGTCTCCGCCCGCACTGCTGCGGAACATGTCCCACTCGGCTTTTATGTTGGATATCACTACTTCACTCTGTGATAAATCCTGTCACGTAATTTTCCATCTTTTTTATGTTCTTCAGTTACATATACACCAAAGTCACTATCAGTTTAAAAACAATCAAATTATGGTCAGAGATATAGAAGAAAAATGCTTTGACATAACACACAAAATGTGCATGTTACTCACAAACTGTCACTAAGTCAAATGGTGGCAAAGACAATGGGATGCCTTTGGCTGATGAATATACAAATGACACTTCATTGTAGAAACATGAGATATCTCAAGAATTTTATGGAGGCTAAAATCTGACCACAAAGCAAAAAAAAAAAAAAAAAAAAAAAATGTGGCTTGATCTTATTAATCTGATTTCTTTTGCATCCTGGATAAAACCAGTTAAAGTGTGTGTTGTTAATCAGGGTTAGAAATGGCAGCATTATGGATTAAGGGGGGAATTAATCCATCATAGGCCATACAATGTTTTTGCAAAGGCCTGCTGGGAAATTCTGGGTCCTGGAATTTATATGAATGTTACTATCACCACAAATTGTTGTAAACCACTTAGTTCCTCTTCATGTCAGCAGAATTCCCAGGTGGAAATTGCCTTTTTGAGCAGGACAATGTGGCCAGCCACAGCTGACAAACAGGAATATGACAAAGGGGGTGAAGGTGTTGACGTAGCTTGTGTGATGATCTGGAAAAACAAGTTCAGTCCATGGAGAACACAAGTCGCAATTTACAGGATGTAAAATATTTACTGCTGCCTGAAACCACAGCAAACCTTCAGAGGTCTTGTGAAGTTCAAGCCTCTATGGATGGGCACTCATCAAGCAGCTCAAGGAGGTCATATACAAAATTACAAGGTATTTTTAACGAAGAGGGTGGTCATTGCATGAGTACCTAATGTGGACAAACTCCCCTGGCAAAATTTGATAACAAACTACACAGTAAGGGAACTTCTTATTAAAATAGATGTTTTTTTTTTTTTTTTTTCTATAACTCTGTGAACAAAGATGACTAAATAATAGACTATTTTTAAAAGAGAACTATAAAGAGGTAAAAACTAAACTGGGCGTGAACCGGCAAGAAGCCACATTAAAATGCAGTTCAGCAAATACTCATTATTTTTACACTTGTACGGTCAAAGACAAAGAAAAAGTCTACATTATATGAAGGTAACACATCAGATTAGTGGACTGAAAAGAGAGAAAAGGAGTGAATTAGAATGTATTCCATCTTGGGCTTTCTCTTTCCTCTGAAGTGTTTCCTGAATGATGGAAAAGTACAAGAAAAAGGTATTTAAGCATGACAGTCCCAGTGGAATTAGTTAAAGCTACAAAATACTGCTGTGAGAATCCTTTCTACTCAGTCAAACAGCTTTAGCTGTGGAAATATCTACATTTAGATACACTGGTCCACTTTGTTTTATCTCAGGTCCCATTTCTCAAGTTAACCTATTTTGTTTTTATTTCTTGAGTGTCAGCTTTGCAGAGGGAAGTTGTGATTACCTGATCCCAACTTGTGCAATAGGATTACAGATAAGAGAAATAAGGGTTACAAGATTATGGGATATTAAAAAGGCTCTGAGTGGCTTAATCTCTTATGATGTTTCATGCATAAATGGGGATGAATTATCATTTTATATAAAATTCATGTTAAATAAAAATATTGTAAAACTGTGTTTTAATGCTACATAATGATATTTTAATCTTACTTTGCATAGTGTTAACAATTTATAATAGTTACATGAAGCTGCCAATTTAAGTTATTTAAACACAAACTATTGAACATCACATTGTTTCTTTTAATGTCCCCTTGTGTTCAAACAAGATTTTACATATCATTTTATATATGAATTATCTTGTGTTACACCGCTAAGAGCTCATAATTTAGTTGGAAAATCACCCTAATTTGTTTTATTACCACTACTACTACTTAAATGAAATGTTCTCTAAAAATACTGAATGTTAATGGTACTTTTGCAAAAATTATGTCAGTTTTTCTGGCTGTCTGGTGGTTGAAAGTCCAGTATTTGCTCTTTGTAGGCCCGTCTTTAGTCTTTAATTGTTTGCAGGAATGTGAAGATGCAAATATTTAACAACAACAGCACATTTCAGGAGCTGTATATATAAATCAAAGGTTAATTTGTAAACCTCACCTCCCTTACAAGGTAATTTTTGCTTTTTATTACAAGCTGTAGGCACTGATGTGCTCCATTTCCCCAATGCTCTATCTGTACTCCCTGGCATTTTTAAACATTCATTTGCCCAGAGAGAGCTGACTGAGCATGCTTACCCTCTGTGTACCTCCCTGTTAAGAAGAGCTACACATATTTACACCTGGGACACTGGGACAGGGTGTGACAACTGGCCTCTGCTAGTAATTATAGTGTCACTTTGAAGCAATTGTTGGTTCAGAGCTTTCCTTAAAAGCTCATTAACAGTGACTTCTATAGCAAAGAGCAACATATTTGATTGTTTTTCCCCTTTCTCAGTTTGTAAGGAGTATTAATTCCTTTCTGTTAGACCAGCTCTAGCTGCTTGGCCACATCATAAATCAATCACATAACTAGCATTATAAAAATTATGTTAATTGTGTAATTTGCCAACAAACTATTTTTATTTCTCATTATTTTCTCTTTTGTAAATTTTATGCTTCCCCAGTTTTCTAAGATGTGGAACAGTTTATGCTATTTTTCACAAAGACTCTTCATCACCATTATCATGCAGCAAAAACATTAAAAAGTGTTAAAGACTACATATACAACCTGTCTTTTCATTCTGTTCTTACTCTTCTCGCTCTTATTTGCTGATGGCCTTTCTTGCGCTCCTTCACTTCCATCCCATTACTATGCATCATATGATATCATGCATTCTAAATCAGTCTTTAAGCCACCGGTCACTACATTAACCTTTGCACACTGGCCAAGCAAAAAATACACCATAAAAATCTTACATAGGTCTTAAGGGTTGAGAGACCATAAGTGGTCTACAAAGAGCCTTAAACTCCCCTACACTTTGCCTCCTCTGCCTGTCTTACATTTTCAAAAGTCCATTACAGAAGAAGGGCCCTGCAGTTACCAAAGGCTTTCCTTGAAGCTCCCGGAGGACAGTGTTAAATTTTCAAGATCTTCCCAACCCACTGACCACATTCTCTACCAGAGCTTCTGTGAAGCCATGAAAAGATAGACCCATTCAGACTGTTTCTTTAATGACTGTAAACTTGCACTTTAAAGGCATAAATATTAAAGGATTGTTGGTGACACAAACAATTTGTGTCGATTCAAATAAATAATTTATTTTTATTTGACGTTATCTTTATTTTTTGAGAGTGTTTTATTTAATGATTCATCCTCTATACCACTTAGTCTAATTCAGGGTCTCAGGGTAGCTGGAGCCTATCCCAGCAATTAGCATGTGAGAGGAAGGCTGCACCCTGGACAGGACGCCAGTCCATCGCATGGCCAACACATAGAGACAAACAACCATTCACACTTGCATTCAGTCCTAGGGAGGATTTAGAATGACCAGTTAACCTAACATGCATGTCTTTGGATGGTGGGAGAAAGCCCCGTGTATGCACAGGTTTTCTCTGGGTGTATTTAATGATAAACATCAAAAAGGCAAGTTATTCTATGATCAGTGGTCAGATGCTTCTTTGTCTCCATGTCTCATTCACTCTGTGTTTCACACAAAAAAGAGGTTGCAAACAAACACATCATGATACTGAGTTAGAAAGTATTTACAGAATTAAACCAGTTCCAATAGAAACCATTAAAAAAGTTCTCTTCCAGTGGATCTTAGTTCTAACTTTTGGGATAATTAGATGAGCCTGTCTTGAAGGTCTGAGGTTTCTAACAGGCTCATAATGTAAAACCAGTTGAGAAATATTCAGGGCAACAACCTCCAAGAGCCTTAAAAACCAGTGAAATCTTAAAATCTGTTCTTATATCAAAACGCTCTCAAGTGGTCATGTGGGTATTAGTTGGCTTGGCTTATATTGAATGATGGGACCTGGGTGAACACCTGGGTGCACGCATTAATCTTTAATGAAGATGCTGCATTCATAGCTGCACCTAAACAGTAATAACGCTCCTTCGTGTTGCTGCAACCAGCCGTGATGTATGCAAAATGGCTACTGAGCAGAAGAAACACGAAGTTTTCGCTTTGTTTTCCTGTTGTCTTCCCCTTTCCTTTGTTTTTCTTTCTTCTTTATTTTGTGGCAACAAAACACATGGGCTCATTGTATAATGTTAATTGCTTTATTTGAGGCAGTAAATAGTAACAGATTACTTTAACTCAATATTTTATGAGATTACAATCAACACTGGACATTTTCCATGTTTGAAAACGCTGCACGTATAAGTGTCATATAACAATTAAAACAACGTCTGGTTTTATTCTTCTTTTTCCAAGCAAAAATACCTGCTTCCACTCACACTCGAGCAGCAAAAACAACTTGTAAAACAATAAGAGGGTGAACACCCTCCAGTATGCAGAAGAAGAAACAAGCTTGAGCCAGCAGCCCCTGAGGCACAAAGCATGTATCTACTGTATGGGTTTTAACAACTAAACAGCACCAGTCTCCCCCCTGGATCATTCTCTACAGAAACTCACTGTACCCTGCATTTAGTATTTACACTATAGTGGTGCACTACTGAACATCTTCATCTCCGTTCTTTAGGGCCTTAAAGGTCCATTCAACTATTTATCTCAATTATTTAACCAATCATGGTCAATGGTTGGGAAAATAATTTACTCAAAAGGTTGTGAAGTGAGAGGTGGACTTCTACCTTATTTATTAGCATGAGATTGACAAGATTTTAAGGTTTTCTCACTCTTTTTATTCCATTTATTATCCCATACCCTTCGGGTAAAACAGAAAAATCCATCCTCCTGTGTTCTCACGCTGTTAGATATCACCAATATGTCATACATTTTAAATAAAATGTAATTTCTTTCTGTTTTTTGCCTTTTTGACTGTTTCGGCTTGCTTCATCATCTTCGTCATTCACAGAATTTAGCAAAGCCTTTCACAACAACATCGGATGATCTCTCATCTCCGGCTTGACAGGCCTCATTAATCCTATAACAATTAGTTATATTATTATCAGCAGCATTTTCATAATCGTCAATGAAATGTTCAGATTATTGTGCTAATTTGTCACATCTGTTAAGCTATTATCTTTGTTTCAATATCATAGAATTGAAATAGAATGAAAAGAAAACAAAATTAAATAAATTGTTATATTGAGTGGATACTTATAGAAAGAAAAACAATAAATAAACAATTACAATATTATAAAATACATTTCACTTTCATCTGAGTATGAGAGATTTTTATTTTTATTTTTTGATCTATGCAAAAACTGTAATAAAAGAAATTCAAAATTTGCTTCCTATGATAAAAGATAGTGGGGGGGATTCTGACATTGTTGTGGCATTTCAAGACAGAAACACAGTGATTGCCCTGATGATTGTGGTAAAAAGGTCATCTTTTCATGTTTCACATGTCACAGGATGAGGCATCTTCTTGCTGATTGTTTCTGCTGTTTGGAGTAAACAAAATATGTCACCTCCCTTTTCTCTGGTTGTTTATGCTTCACTGTTGCTTTTTACACCCTGTCAGTAGTTGCTGCATGCATATTGTCCTCATTCAACACCTTTATGATAGTGAATCAAAATGCTCTTTCAGGGACACACCAGGACATAAATCAAAAGAAAGCTCCCAGTAAAATGTTATGTCTACAAGATGGCATTGTATCAGTATTTATTTTGTAGTTCCAAGGGCTTTTGAGAATTTCTGACATTTCTTTCTCTGTTTCATCCCCAGCAAATTAGCCTGTATCTACTTTCCAGCCCATCAGGTTGTGGCACAGCCAGCAACACACCTGTATCTGTCAGTGAATAATAGCAGTGGTGGGAAACCATAAAAGAATCTTGTCCATATATAACTTTAAAGATTTGGTATGACAGTGCAGATCAAAAGTGAAGTAGACTGACTTATGTTCTGGCCATCTATCAACGAGATGCATACTGGATGATTTATGTTGCCCATACACACTGCTATGAAGAATATGACAAGGTTACTTTTTTCTTCATTACCCCCTTCAATGAACTCACATGGTGCACTACACAAAACATTTTTTTTCTTTCACACAGTTAGAAAATTAAAAAAATAAATAATTAAATAAATAAATAAATAAAAAAGAGGGTCATTTATCAGAAGTGTTGCCACAGTTTGGATAAAATTATTTTTGTTTGAATTGTTTTGTTGTTGCTGCCAACAGCACACAACAGCACACCTGAGAGTACTTTAAAGCTGCGATGCTAGTCTTTCTCTCTCACGCACACACAAGAAGTTAAGATCACAGCATCTTTTCTTCATATGATCAGATAGTATCACAGCGGGATGAGAGCTGATAAAGACTCACGTTTCAGCAGAAATGGATTTAGCCAGTTTTTTTTTTTTTTGTTTGTTTGTTTTTTGAGCATTTATTTAAAGATTTAGCAAATTAACAAACAGCATTAGTTTAACACTGCATGTATGTAATCTATTCAATTAAGTGGAGTGGATTTGTGATTGAAGATACATCTACGTCTGGGTCAGAAACCACAGTTCTATTCATGAAGTCAGTTAATTAAAGGCTCCCACCCACCTATCTTTTTTATGCTTTATATTTCAAAGAGGCATCAATTCAGCTTTGGTCTCTTCTTTCGCCAGAGCTACAGCTCGTACTTCTGACTGTTTAATTCATTTTTCTCTTTAATCCATCAATACACTCTAATAATGCAGACATTATATTAATTAGCTCTTTTGTCCAGTATTACAATATCTCAAACTGTTCATTGTATTTCCATGCATTGTGTTACTGTATCACAAAGGGTAGTGATTAACTTGCAGAGTAAATGGATGGCAGTATTGCTGGTCAGGAAATCCTCTCAGCTATTGAGATTGCGCACAATGTTTCAGCAGTCCTCTAAATGGTTTATATGGCTCATCTATATAAGGCTCATGACACATTAACGAACAGACTATTGAAATTTACAGCAGGTCAGTGACGTGATGTGCATGCGTTGTACTATCAAAAGTAGTTAAGGTTAACATCCTGCTGAAAATGTGCAAATATGTGTTGAATATTTCTAAAATATGGTTCTCTTTTGTATATTCAACTCTTCACATAAATTATTTTTATACATCTAAGTGACAAAGTCTTGCCCCATTTGGCAAACTGGCAAAAACCTGAGAATATTCCAACACATTCATTCAACGTGATTACAATTACTTCAGCTTTATGGGATTCTCATCCAAAGAAAACCACAAAACATTGTCTTTTTTGTTAGCAGAATCACAAATGTATACTTAAGGAAAATGAACAACAAAACCACAGCCTCTTTTTGGGGATCAACATAAAAGGGCCACGTCCTCGTGACCCTTTCACACAACATTACTTATTGAATGACAGCCAGAATCCAGGCTAAGCCTTCATCCAAGGACAAGTGGCTTCGCTCGCTCACCCAGTTCCTAAACATATAGACACATACACACACACACAGCTGCCTCCAGGTTTTGCCTTGAAGACGTCTGTAAAGTGTCTTTGTGTCAGCACAGGAGCAGCTGTAAATAAGACTCTCCCTCCATAATGACATGTGAGTAATGTGAGTAGATTCACAACAAATGCAGTCTTACTTTTGGTAGGTCTGATTTTCATTGTCAGGATTTATGTCCAGAGAAGGGAAATCTTAAGTAATGTGCAAGGACACCAATTTCCAATACCAGGCCAGGCCAGTACCCGTGCACTCTGAAACGTTATCAGTCATCAGACATAAAACATTGTTTTGTTGTTATTTTTTCACCACTTTAAAAGGAAGGATTAGTTTAAAGTGGTACTGGATTTTTTGTAATTCTTTATCAACTTGAATTTCTTTTCTGTCTTATTTACATAAAACACAACTTTTTAATCATGTCAATTCATTTTAAACTATTTAACATCATTTACAACTATTTGGTCTCATTTGAGATGCGTTAAGCTTAATGTTTTCATCCATCAATCAAAAGTTTGCGTTGTTTAATTCATAGTCTTAGTCTCTTCTTTTAGAAAGTTGGTGTTTCCCATGTCTCTCTCTCTTTTTGTTTTTTTCCTTTGGCCCCTGCACACTTCTGAAATGACACCATCAATAAATACTTTTCTCTCTTTGTAAAAAAAATATAAAGTGTTACTTTTAATACATATGGTATGTAGGGGAAAATAAATACAATTAAATAACTTGCCTTAGGCAATAAGTGTTTTTGTCTCATGTTCGTTGATGAATGTGCTTTTCTGTTCTCAGAGGACATCATTCAAGTACAAAAGAACTTTTCAAATCAATTGTTCCCAAAAACAACAATATTGAACATAAAGCAGATTTTACTTGGCTAACAGAGTTCTAACCGGCAAAAGATGATGCGCTACAGTTAATATATATCAAATTTTCTGACAATAATACGAACACAGCTTTTTTTCTGGTATACTTAAAGTAATCTTAATTTTATATTAATCTTTGTATCCCAAACTATGCTTATTTCTTTTTAAATTTAATTTCGAATATAATCATAGTCACACACCATAGTCTGTATGGTGTAATTATATAGTGTAATATCACTTTATTTCTCACCCTTCATTTTTTTATTTTCTTTAGATTTTCTTTCTCACTCTCGCTGCGCTTCCATGTAAACCTCAGGTCTTTTCTCAGTATCCATGACTAAATTTATATTACAGACCAATTCTAGATATAATATTACTTGCTTAATACACATCCACTCATATGATAGGATTATACATCATAAAATCACAAAAAAAAAAAACACCCATTGCTTAGTTGAATGAATGTCAAAAGTGATAGCTAGGCTTATGAGGGCGAAAGCTGCAGGGCAGGCAATGGCAGGGGGATAAGAGGGCACAGATTGCCACCAAGCAGCTGTGAAGTTCTTCTAGCCTGCGTTGTGTTATTTATTGCAGCACCAGTTAGGATCTCAGCATGGAGTCTGCAAAATAGGTCAGCATATTATCCACCTCCATCCTTTGCCTCTTTCCTCAGTCACTATCTCACTTCCTTATCATGCAGCCCTTTCACTAACATTGGCTATGCCTGACACCAGTTTTACTATGTATCGCTCATCTCCTTTGTTTCTCCCTTTTTTCTGCCTCTTAAGGCAGACACTTCTGTTTCCACAACCTTGGCTCTTTGTTTTTCTCACTTCAACCTAATTCCTCTTATTATCAGTCCTATCCCGCTCACCCTGACTCACCCCTGACTACCCCTTCTGCACTGCTACATCTCAGTAGATTTCCCCTTGTATTCTCACTTAAAATTGGTAAAAGTAGAGTGTAATAAGTAAGACGATGCTGTATTCCAGACACCTGATGATATTCATTAGCAGCTTTCCACTGAGATTCAGGAATTACATTAAAAATAATAAATGCACACTACTCAGTAGGGTACACATGTGCATGCACAGGCTCGCACAAAGTAAAATACAGTCAAATGTGAAGAGTCATGCTTAAAGGCTTTTTAACAAACAAGTTCATGGACTTCCTATATATTCCTGTGCAAATTTATGTTTGAATATGAACTGAATTTTTTAAACAAGTCTGCGAATACTCCTCAGAGATCATTGGGCTGTGAGCCAAAAGGATGTATACCCTGCTGAGTCATCAAGGTTTCTCTTGAGTCATTGCTAGAGTATGTTTTGGACCCTCAAGGCTTGAAAGTTGCCAAGTTCCCACAACTCTTAAAAGCTGCACTGATGATTTGCAAACCCCTCTATGCCTGGCCTAAAGCCTTAATCAGAACCTCAATCCCAGCAGCCCCTGGGGCATGGGTGGGGCAACTGACTATTCCCACAGCCAGGTTGCTAGGATACAGCACTGATATCTAATAAACCTGAGCACCTGTGTCTGAACTGCACCTGCTACTCTAACTGAGGAATTATTAAAATCTGAGCCAGCACCTCTCCTCTTACCTTTCAGTTCAGTCCATCCTCAATTGTTAAGAATGGGTTCAGTCTGTGGAATAATTCAAACAGCTTGAAGTCAGCGATTTTTCCATCCCTAACTATACTGAAATTGGTTCTTTCCAACCCAAGGTCAGCAAAACATGCTGAAATTCAACTGTTTTTCTGAATCTTTTATGTCTTAGGAAAGATCTGAAGAAAAGACTCACAAACAAAAATGCTGACTTGGTCATGACAAGGCATAGCACATGTAGCACTGTTCCTCCTTGCCCTTCCATTTGTATACTTTCGTACTTGCCCCCCCCCCCCCCCCCCCCCCCCCCCCCCAACAATACACAACATATGCAGTCTTGCAGAGAAAATTGCTTTGGAGAAATTGCAACCAATTAAATTGAGCAGGGCTGTTCTTTGAAGAACTGCTGTGTAAAAGACAAAGTGCTATGCTTGTAATCTAGCCCAGTGTCTTCTCACCAAATATTGCTCATCAATCCTTGCTACAGCGGGTGGCAAAGGGGCAAAGAACAGAAAGAGTGCTTTGCACCAGTGTCACTTCATTTCCACCCTGCACCAACCTACCACTCTAGCTCTTGCCCCTATTGCCTCATCAAAGGGGTGCTTTAAATGTCAGCAATGCCCACCTCACATTGCAGTCCACATGCATCTACTGAGAACCAGACCCCTGGGACTTGATACATGTTTCTGTCCTTCTCTGTCCACTCATCTGTAACTCCACAGGGTGCAAGGCTGTGCTCTGCTACATGAGAGGCATCAGTCATGGAGGCTCACTGACTCTGATGTGATATTGTGACGGTATTTATGGTGACAGGAATTATGAGACTGTCCTCGTCCCCAAAACATCCCCTAATGGTGCATGTGCATACAGGCAGGTGTGGACTATAATTACATTCAAGATATAGACTGGTTATGACAATAACTGCATAACTGCAAGTAAAAATGACATCCATTTGATGTTTGCCTTGTAATAATGTAACAAATGTAAAAAAAAGAAGTAGTTTAACCCTAAAAATATTCGTTTTCTAGCTCTATTCTACAGCTTAAACCACATGTGGAATGATTAAGTTTTACTGTAACGTGTTGTGTTAACATGTCACCATGGCAACTTTTAAATGGTGACCATGCCGATGATGGCCTCTTTTAAAGAGAATGTATTTCAGCAATAAACCATTGCCAATTTCTATCCATTAATCAGTTGTTCATACCTGTTGGAGCCTATCCCAGCTTATCCCCAGGACAGTCTGCCGGGGTGTGCCAACACAGAGCGACAAACAACCACTCATGAACACTCTTGGAGAGAATTTAGACACACCAATCCACCTCACATACATGTTTTTAACTTTGGGAGGAAGCCATAGTACTCGGAGGGAACCTATGAATGCATTTAATGAACACACAGAAAAACCCCATATGTTCAACCAGGAACATTTCTGTCTTGTGTTTCACAAAGGCCCATAGCTAAAAGATTTAGCCACTAAATCTAACCAGTTCTTCTTTCTCCTTATGAAGGCTGTGACTTAAACAGAAGAAAGGACAATGACATCTCCTCAGATGTGGAAATGAAGCACATTTCCATCACACTACTTGTTCTGGCAATGCTTTGCAGGGTGGGATTATGAGGCACAATGAAAAGTATGAACAAATTACATATGTGACTTTTTCAGTTGGAGGACTTGTTGGTAATTTTGTATAAGCTAATTATTTCTCTCTCCAATCAATTTTAAACAAGGCCACTAATTTAACCAAAAACTTTTTTTTTCTCTATTTATACACAACATAATTTTTCAGCATTGTTTTAGCGACACAAATAAACGGATATTGCTGTCTTTCCTGTGGCAAAAACATGGAAAGGTGTCCTAGTCCTGCTTGCCCCAATTCTTGATATCTATTAAAACAGGCCTGTAAACAGCAAACTAAGTACATTGTGACAGTGATATAATATTGTATCCAGCAAAGGCCTACTACTCATATGACACATATCCCACAAGACTTCTGCTCAGCTCGTCTGCTCTTCTCTTCCCTGACATTTACTTACTGCATTCCTTCAACACTTTGTAATATCTTCAAAAGACATTCTTGGTCCACCTGTCATTTGTTTTCATTTGCTCGACTCTCCTCAAAGCAAAGAATATTTTTATCTTATTGTTTCATATCTTTGTGATTCTTTTCTTGTTGCAATGGACACTTGCTCCACTATAGAAAAAATAATTCTATTCTCACCAGCCCTAATTAACTACCATAACCTTCCGCTCTATTAGCTAAAGTTTTGCCCCAAGACCCGGAAGATGTCTGGATTCAATGTCTGGATTTGTTTAGGTATAAATCCAAACTTCTTAGGCTTATGCAGCAAGGCTTTGCAAACAAGTCTGGGTTTAGAGATCTCAGTCAATAGAGCATCCATTTTATCAGACTCCAAACTATCAATCTATAGTCAGCACAAGGGAATTTGAGGCAATCTGCATCTTTGTTGGGTAGCTATGGGAGCATTTTAGGTGTGATGACATCAACGCTGGCTGTTTGTATTCAAGCTATGGCCCAACATGGCTCCACCTGGATTACCCAAACTTGAAGTTTGGGTAATCAATAAAACTGAAGTTTGCTTGTGACACAAATGTTTTCATCCAATCGCCTGCCCTTTACCAAAAGGTGAAACATTTTAAAGATTCATTTGGTTTTCCTCATTTAATCTTAAATCAACTGAATAACTATTACTGACATTTTTACTCACTCATATGGATGCCTGCCTGTGTTTTGTCCTTTTGTGGAGATTTTCCTTCTTGTCCTGTCAATAAACCAGTGTTTAACATTTACTTGCTTTTCTTGCTGTTTACTTGCAGAGTAATCTTGTTGGGCAATTGACTTACTGTCAGAATGTTAAGTGCTGCTTTGTGTTGTGCAAACTCTGCGGCCAGTCTTTGGCAGTCTTTGCTATTGGTGAAAGGTAATGGAGGAGACCGAAAGAGGAACATTAGACAGACAGACCATCTCTCTTTTTGTACCATCCCAAC
Organism: Melanotaenia boesemani; assembly: GCF_017639745.1. Classification (NCBI taxonomy): domain Eukaryota; kingdom Metazoa; phylum Chordata; class Actinopteri; order Atheriniformes; family Melanotaeniidae; genus Melanotaenia; species Melanotaenia boesemani. The sequence continues at coordinate 15,840,414 of NC_055690.1, forward strand.
CAACTGCATAAAAAGCCTTCTTGAGCCACACATGGTAAATGGACACATGGCATACAGATGCTTGTAGTGTAACAAAAAACAAAAAAAGGCATGTAAGAGCTACATTGTCTCAGTCTGTATCACAGACAGCCCCATGGAGGATTTGAAGCCCTGTCGTTTCATAATGCTGAACAAGAGCTCTTGTGCTTGAATCTTTATTCCATTGAGTCAGTGTTGAAAAATATATGCACACAACACAAATATGTGTATCAAAGCCTAAACCAGCTGTGGCCCGAATGTGTCAAGTTCAAACATCACTTTGTGTTTTGAGCAAAGAAGAGAACATAAGCAGGAAAGGCAGAGAGAAGCTTTATGAGGGTGCCTCAGCCTTAATAGAGTCTAGGCAGCTATATACATTGTGTTGTCTCAAATTGTTCTGGCACTTTTCTCTCTCTATATCCCTTGTTTTCTGTTAAATCCCTCTGTTGCCTCAACACAAATTTCAGAGCTATTAGAAAATGTTAACCGGACCAAGCGCACAAAATAATGCTCTGGCACACAAATATTGACTTGACATCTTTGCTGCATGTGCTACAAATAATATTCAAAATGTCATGTTTAATCGTATTTCACTCAAATCTGTAAAATGCAGGAAAAATACAAACAAAAATATTAATAAAATGCTTAACTGAAATACTTAACTGAAAATTACACAGAGACAACATATCAAATGCAAAAGCATATTCTTTATCTGCAAGTTACCCATGCCATCCGCTCAAACGCTGACTTTTAAAATGTGCATTAATAACAGCTGAGTGGTCCCTCGTCCCACGATACATCGTTTCTAAAAAGAATGTAAATTTTGATTTATTAGATCATGGTTTGTTTTTTTTTCCTCTCGCTTTTCTTTTTTCTCATAATAAGTTTGCTTCAGCTTATATTATTTTATATTATAATATATTATATTATATTATATTATATTATATTATATTATATTATATTATATTATATTATATTATATTAAGTCTAAATGATGAGGTCTCCAAATTCTTTGTATTTACATTAAAAATAGCTTTGAAACAATCACTTTTCATAATTGGAGCACTATTTTCATCTTTTCATTTCACCTTGAATCTGCAATAAGAATGTTTTCCGAGTCTGTGAAGCATTTTTAATTTTCTTTTTAATTCATAATTAGCATATACCACTTTATAAGTTGCATATCTTAACTGTCTTCCCCATTTCTCTTACTTTACCTTTCCTTTTATTTTGTATCATGTTAAAAGATTTTATAACTTTGTCTGTCAGACACTAATAAATGTGCAAATAAATGATGCTCTTGCTTCCAGACCTATACATACCTTTTGCTCAAAATGTTAATGGAAGAGTTGTGCTGAAAACAGTAACCTACATTTTATGTTTGGTTCTACAAAGCTTTGTCTTGTGCAACCACACTAAGGCTTATTCAAGAAATGCACTGAGAAGCACAGAAGAAAGACAAGCTCTGACTGTAAAATCTATTAGAAAAACATGCACACAGTTGAAACCATATCAGTAAAGAAGCTTTGCAGAAACTAAACAACTGGCAATAAAAAAGAAGAAGAAAGGGAATAAGGTAAAATCTCAATGCACAGAAGAGATGAGCAGAACTTTTTTTAATTGCAGCTGGTTTTGTTTCCTGAGAGAAAAAGGTGGAATTTTGGGATCAGTGCAAATAACAAGAAAGAAAGAAGAAAAAGAAAAAAAAAAAACTTTGGTGCTCAACAAGGATGTGCAGCTGCAGACAGCCCTCGCTTTGATGCATGCAAAGCACAAGTTAATGTGAATATCTTATTGGGCTACTGCTGTGCCATTCTTTGAAAAAAATATTGGACATGGATTTAATTTAAGCTCTGAAGCTCGGCACAGCATTTTTCCTTGAGTAGAAAGGCTAAGTACAGAGAGACACAAAGATGAGTGGCTGGGGGCACTCTCAGCCACACCAACAATAACGAGTGATTGAATAATATTAATGTAAACTGTCTGATATATTCTCACTTCCCACATCAAAACATAGACAATACAACAATGCTTAAATTGGCTTCAGTTAACATTGCATCATTTATTGATGTAATTTGGTGAAGAGACATCACCACTGCTAAAATAATGACTGCTTCAATAACCAATTTCTACATTATATATTTTGAAGGCACAACCCATTAAATCAAAATACGTTCCCAACATAAAGCTGTGGTTGGCCAAAAAAGTTCCTTTTTTTTCCATTTAAACACAATCAGACACTTTAAATAGTGAGACAATATCCCAACTTGTTGGGTAAATGACTAAAATTGCAGAATTTACCTAATTCTGCAGCCCAGGTGAGCTATTATAGTTACTACAAAATGATTTCCTAAACTCAAGGCAGTTTTAAATTTTTGCGATGATCCATCCAACACTGAGAGGCTCTAAACAAAGTAATGAAAATTTAATTGCTGCAAAAACTGGCAAAAATCTGCATAAAATGCAAAGCAGACTAACAACATATTTTGTACAGGATTACAGTAAGATATACTGAAAGTGTGTCAATATTCATGAATGGGGTGCACCATCCCATGAGATAACTGCAAAGAGGAGCCAGAGCACGGCTGGCAGATGTGCTGTGCAGCAGGAACACAGGTGCAAGCCCATTTAATGAGCAAAGGGAGGCCATGTGGACTAAACTTCCTCATCTGTTGCCATCACACCTATGATGAGTCCATTTTGGGGTCAGTTCCGCTCTGTTTATCCTCCTCCAGGACAAACTAGATTTCAAATGCAGCCATATGGAGTCTGATGCAACTCTAACTTGTTGGACCACTGCTGTGTCTAGGATGTGCCTATATGTAGAGATACTATTAGGAGAGTTCAATATATCTTTTGGTTTCTAAGGAGCATAGCACTGCATTTGCCTCCTTAAAATAAACATACAATATAGAGGCTCAAATTTAACATGTGGATTTGGATATAACATTTAACAGAAATTACTGGCTTCTATCAGATATGGGGTTTTTCTCCTTTTGGAACATTCCAGTAACAGGTGGTTGAACCAGTAGTGACAATATTCCAAATCTTGCAGAAAGTTGAGGATCTGTCTAATGATTACCTGAACTCTCACTATCACGTTCTGTAATGAGATTATCTCCAGACCGCTGTGAGACAAGACTGGATTCTGGCTACCTGAGATTAAGAATCACGTTGTATTCAGATACTGTACCTCTCCATGGAATATGAACAACGTTGCACGCCATGGAGGGCAGACAAGAGTGAAAATGCAGATTAATGGAGCTGCTTAGGCTGACTGGTGTGCACACACAGTTCTGTGTCAGTCCCTCAGAGGGCCCTAAAAGTAATTACAGGATTCAAAGTGGTAATAGGAAATATACTCAATGTCACACTCTCAGCCACCCAGACCAAGGATTGAAATTTGCAATCAACGTCAATATCCCATTAGATTCAGACAAGGCTTTTGTTGTGCCAACAGCTGATGCAAAGCTATGATTACATTTCTTCTTATGGTAAATGGTTTACATTTTGATCTGATTTACTAAACATACACATTAGCTCCATGATGCTGTTATTTCCACAGTGTTCTATGCGAGATAATTGTGTAAAAGCATGACTTATGTGGGGTTTCAGAAGCCGATAAGTCTATTTGCATTTCTATCTTGTCAGACATGGAGTGTATGGATGAGTCGTGTAGACTTAGCTAGGGCACAGCCCACGTAGGAGATCATGCTTCGACATGAACAGATGAAACATTTCGCTGCCCTGTTTGTGACAACAGTAGTCATGGATCTCTGCTTTGATGGTAGCCCCCATCTTTCGCACCTGCTCCATCCTGCTAACATCCCAGCATTCCTGTAGAGAAAATAATCACCATCTGTCCCTTTAATATTACTGGCATCTATGTTTTTTTAACTACTTCTTTAGCTGTGTATCACATTTGTTGCACTCTTTTGACCCTTCTGATCTCAACGTCACTGTACCTTACCATCAGCTCTTATAGTTATCTAAAACTATCACTGGAGACTTGGAGAAAAAATATCAGGACTGATTGCTTTAACAGCAAATTTGTAGAATATTTGGCTCCTGGTTATCATAGTCATTTATCAACACCATTTAGATGCCTGTGGGTAACAAATTGTTTGCTCTAAATCAATTTGGATATACATCTACTTCAATTGGTCAGTTCCTATAAAACCTGTACATCTATACTGCCTAGGAACAGTCCTGTAGCTTATTTTCTGTCTACAAGAGGAGGATAATATGGTACTACAGGAAACTCAACCTTACTTTTCAGTCTTGCCTGCTCTAAATAAACCTCAGGTCTTGACATGTAAGCTGAGACTCAATGTGAGTCCATTAAACAAGGCTGAATTTAGTTAGTCTCCATGGGTCTAGAGATGCCGATTAGATGCAAGAGCACATGGACAAATGGTCCACCATGGCAAATAAGAACTTGTATGTAGGATATATGGCAGGTCATTTAGGCCAAAGGAATAAAAGCAGCTCTGTGGTTTGCATCTCTCTCTGCTTTTGACCTTTGAGCACAAACACGGTATTCACTACAGATGGCCTGCATGTGCCTCACTGCTCATTGCTCACCCAGGTACCATTGCTGTCACCTTGTTACCTCCAGCTCACACACACCAGTCACATAGCTGGCTGACAAGGCAAAGACCTGGCGTGTGTCACTAATTCCTGGATACAACAGCTGGGGAAGCTTTTACACAAAACACTCATAACTTGCAAAGACACAAACATAGACTTTAACTATGAATATTAGATCAAAAAGTACCTTTTTAAAAAATACTAACTGAGACTCTCCATTGTGTTTTATTAAAAAGCAAATGACCAAAAAGGAGATGCATTTTAAATTCCTTATTGTTATAAAGTAAGTGTCTCCTTGCAACACCCAGACAACATCCCCACCAATGCAGAAGCCCAAGAGAAAGAAAAGAAACATGGTGGTGCTTAAAACTGCAACAAGACCAGGGATCACCACCAACACAGGGAGAAAGGATGAGAAGAAAAGGGAAAGGGGAATGCATTTAACCAACACCAAATACTTGTGTTCTTTTAAACCCAGCCACAGAGTCACACAGTCAGACAGACCTTTCTAAGGTTCATTCTAAGGACCCAAGTCCACACTCAAAACAGCAGCCTTGTGTGTGCAGCTCAGTATAATGAGGACTGCCATGAGCTGTAAGTGGGGAAACCAAATAACCACTCAACAAAGAGATGGTTCATCACAAGAGAGCCAACCCAGCACTTGTCATTCATATTAATGATGAAAGACACACTTTTGAGGACCACAATGTTAAAGTTCTGGACAGGACAGCGAGGACAAGTGGTTGGAGCAGAAAGTGAAAGAGGCCATCTATGTCAAAGTAGAGAAACCTTCACCTAAACAGAGGTGGAAGACTGAGACATCACATCTCTTCCCACCTACAACAGCATCCTCTCTGCTAATTCAAGGAGATTTACACTTAGCCTCAAGTGACACTATGGACAAAGGTCCCTCTAACAAGACTTCAGGTGAGTCACGACCATCGTCGATGGTTGTAGACCTTGAAACATCAACGCTTTCACAAGCTTTTTAAAGGAAATCTCCCACTATCTCTATCAGAACTGAAGCAGCTCCTCTGGGTGAAAGTAAAATGTCCTATTATTATTACTTTCTGTACTCTATTACTGCAAGCATTCATTATGCATTGAAAGTTCTTGGTAAAAGTTAGAAAAATACAATGATTGAACAAAATAAAACAGAACACAGACATTTTTTTAAGTTGTATTGGCAACACACTAGCCACGGGAATCCTGCACATCTAAAAATGAAACTTTGGTGTTTGGACTACCCTCCGCAATGAAAACCATCCAAAGACATGCATGTAAGGTTGTACCCTGCCTTTCACATGTTAATTGCTGTGATAGGCTACACCTTCCCCATGACCCTGAATTTAAATAAGCAGTGTAGAAAATGGATGTTTTTTTTTTTTTCCAATGTATTGCTGCAGCACTGCTTATGACTTGTTTCTGTAAAGTAACGCTCCCAAAGGCTCCAGTCTAATAAAACTGACCAGGTGACTGGTCAAAAACAATTTAGTGCAGCAAGCTTTTCATCCTTTAAAGAACAATAGACTAGCAGACGTGAAGGAAGTCAAGGCTAGATTAAAAATTAATGCAGATCAGGAGCAGTGTCTTCAGTGAGAGGGAGTAACTTCCATTAATGTGTGCATTTGTGTGTGTGGGGTGTGTATATAAACTTGCTTGCAAATTATGGTTTTGTCAACATGTTGTCTTTACTCTTTTAAAAATTCAAACACATCTGCCACTCCCTCTCTCCTTCAACCCCACCATAACACCTCTGTGAAAAAGTACACCTAAAAAAACAATAAAATATATATGTAGTTAACCATATGGAAGCAATGCGCATAAATACAAATGAACCCTGCAGCCTGCAGCCTTTTTCATCAGTAGATTCACAGTGGTGTAGACAGAGACAGAAAGAAGGAGAGATACATAGCTTGAAGACGTTTTGCTCACAATACAAGCAAAGAGCACTGCTAACTGCACATAGCCTTGAGAATAAATAAACATAAAATAAAATTTCAAGCTACTATATGCAGCCACAAGAAAGGAAAGAGGTCTGTGAATAATTCTACTTGAATTTACAAGGGCGTTTTTCAGCCCAGATGTAGTATCAACTAACTAAATATATATAACTGTACTTACTTAGATTTACAATGAATAAAAAAATGCATCTATGTGACAGATGTATTTTCCCATTCTGGGATTTCCTGTGCACTAATTGATCTGTTTGTATCAGGAGCTTTGTCTGGCAGAGCTGATCTGATTTTGTATTTTCATATTAGGAATGCAAAACAGTGGGCTTAAAACTTTGGCTGGGGACCACAGGGGGATCTGCAACTGAAGAACTGTATTTGTTTAGGTAGTCAGGCACCCATATGGCTTTGTTTTAGTGTAAATGAGAACAATTAAAACCGCACAGCCCAGTATCAACAGATATAACTAAATAATGGTAATCCATTTATCCAATACATCAGGGGTGTCCAGCTCTGGTCCTCGAGGGCCACAATCCTGCAGGTTCCCCTGTTCCAGACACTTGACTCAAATGAATGAGTAATCGTGCAGAACTTCATAGGCCTTTTGATCCATTCAATTTAAGTCAGGTGTTTGTTGGAGCAGGGAAGCATTGAAAACCTGCAGGATAGTGGCCCTCGAGGGTGGATGTTGGACGCCCCTGCAATATATGGTAGTCTCACAGTCCTCAAGGACAAACTGTTTTAGATGCTTCCCTGCTTTCAGCACAACAGATTCAAATTAATGGGTCAATGTGTAGAACTTCACAACAGCTTGTTGGACCATTGAATTTGACTCAGATGTGTTGAAAGCAGGGGGGCATCTAAAACCTGCAGGACAATGGCCCATGAGGACCAAAGTTTGAGAACCTTGGCTTAAAAACTTTGATATTACATTATTTTAGTAGACAGTTGTTTTGCATCAGTTAGGATCACATCACATGAGAGGATCCACAATTAAACAGTGTCAGCCATCACAAAATGTTGTTTTTCAACCTGCACTATATATATTTTTTTAACATGTCAGTATGTATTTTAATACTAACTCTATTATGGTTGGAATTTTGTATTGCATCATGCCCACATGAAATGTTTACTTTAAAACATTTCCCCTTGATGTAGTCGCTCATCAGTGAAGTCAACAGTGGGATGACAGAGACAGAATGTGTGCTAAGAATCTGTGGCTTGTAACTATCCATCAACTGCTCAGTTGCTTGGCCATACACTTGAGGTATGAAGCAATGGTGTGAATATCATTTGTGTTATTAACTGGGTCCTCCTTGACATTCATGTTCATAGAGGACATGTAACAGTGAAGTTTGTATAAGAGGAGAGACCCACGTAAGGCTGCAGTGTGTGAGAGTGTGTGTGTGCTTTCAGATGTTAGGCTTAGTGCATGCTTGCGTGTGCAATTGTTAATGTCAACATAGAGAGCACTGGGTGAGGCTGATTGTCTTTGAAGACGTCAGAGAGAGAGATGAAAGGGCTTTCTCTTACCGAATCGCCCTTCCTTATTATCCTGCTCTACCTTTCTCTCTCCCTATAATCCAATCAAGTGTTAGCTCTTCCCTTTGCCTTCTCTAGCCATGCACATTGTCGTATTGACATGCACAGTCCACATTGCTCTTTCCTTTAAACAAAAATGGATTTTGTGTTAAGGATTTCAAGAGGGTTTGCAAATGGATTTATATGTCGTAGAAGCTGAAATAAAGAAGGTATTTTCAAAATGCACCTTCACAGGACAGAATGAGATCATTTTTGGCTTTTATCCAGATTCCTAAATCCACATTCATGCCACTTCCTTTCCCAACAGGTATGTTAAAGGTTAAGCCAATGAAAAAAATATACAAGTAAATAAAATGCCAGTGCAGTGAGGCCTGACTTTGTTGCAGTCATTATTATCATGGGAAGTCCGTTAATCTCCTTGATCTAGTTAATCTTGTTTAGCAAAACATGATATCATGCAATGTTGAATAAGCTCAGAATTGTGCAAAAGGACAAGGAACACACAGATGTGAATGTCAATACGAAAACAGAAACAGAAAATGACAGAAATAAATGTGTGAATTTAAGTGGTAGGTAATTGGTAGGTGATAAATACAGATTATTCAACAAAATAAAAGAAAAAAATCTAAAATAATTCCTTTAAACCAGAGGGAAATCAATCATTTCTGCCTTTCTATCCTGACCTGGGATACACACACTCACCAGCGTCAGCGTAACTGACCACAAACAGACACCGCAAGTATAAATCCAGTTTTACTGGACTGCTTAATTTGCATGTCTACTCTCCGCCCCCGATCACCTCACATCTTGAACCCCAACCCTTGCAGTTACTGTCATTTTTTACAATTTGGCGGTGGGTGGAGTTACTCAAAAAGTAGGGGGTGTAGTTACACTTTAATGAGTAAAAACAGCTACACATATTCCTTCAGCAAAACAGGGGTTTCAACATAAAATCTGGCAATGTATCACTTTTCCACAGAGGCATTTAAAGTTGGTGTCACAATGCAGCTGCTGTAACTTTCTGTAAAAGGATTTACTCATGGGCATCATTCGGCCTGTTTTAGGGGGTCTGGAGCTATCCTAAAATGTTCTTAAATCCCCCTAAAAAATTTGGAATTTATCGATTTCATTAATTACTTTAAAGATTGTGGTGTTAGCGCTGTTTGAGTTATGTTCAGAAATGTCTGGAACACAGTGCAGTGAAGCTTCTCATTTGAAGTCCCAGCAGCCAAACCTTGTCTGTTCATCATTGCTCCACATTTTCATTCCCAGCTTTCACTCTGACTGCAGCTGCAGCTGAATGTAACACCAAAGAGTCCGTGATCAAAATGGATATATGGGGAGTTTTTTTATTTTATTTTTTTTTAAGATGAAAGTAAGTAGTGGCCTCTAACTTCAGCTAATTACAACAAAAACTTGGTTATTATTGTAGGTGCTCCATTTTTATAGATATAACACATGGTAGCCCTGTTAAGATAAATCTTAGCATTAACACAGAGTTCTGTGATTGTTGGGTTGGCTTTGAAATTAGAGAGAGCTCAGTTTATTAAAGACTCGCTGTTATCAGCTATGAAAAAGAAAAGTTTAAATTATTATCACTTCTGTCACCTGTTTACAGACTGAGACAAAACAGGGACAGAGGACAGAGACATCTGCTGAGGAGATGAGACTGGAGGATTTAACAGGAAGTCTGACCTGGCTTTCTATTACTATATTCAAGTAAGTTAGATAGATAAAATAATATTAACCTGCCCATTATGAGACTGAACTGATCCGTCCACTAGTGGGTATAATTTAGGTAACAAAGCCACAGGGCTCAGACAGATTACACTAAACAGCTACCCACAAGATAGCTTTGGTGCACAGAACAGAGCATTATATCCCTTTATGTGGCAATAATTAAGGTGAAAACAGCCCAGAAAGGTTTATAATATGTGAGAATAAAGAGTTTGATCCTTTTTGACATTTCCATCTTGTCAAGTTTCAACTTTAAATTTTCTCTTTTGTTATTCTACTGTATTCCACATGAAAGTAAAACTGCAGAGTGAAATCATATTCTGGTTAAATCAATCTACAGAGCAATGATGGTGTAATTAACTTTCTTTAGACCTGCATGCTGCTCCATGGTTAGTGGTATCACAGTGAGAAGGACTCTGGTTGAATCTTGGCTGGAGCCTTTTTATGTGGACTTTACGTGTTCTCCTACTGCATGCATGACTTCCTCCCACTGTTCAAAGAATGTTAATTGGTGATTTTATATTGACTCTGAGAGTGAGTAACTTCAAACAGGATAAAACAGTATAAAAATGGATAGATGAACAGAGCTGCAAGTTAACTAACAAAGTGGAATTAGGTATGGTATTTGATTGCTCTATTCAGACTTTAGCATTTATGTTGTATTCAAAAGAACACAGTAGCAGTAAGAGGTCATGGTGACGTCCCCCGTGTCCCACACATGGGACATGGGGGACGTTACCATGTCTGCTTCTGCATCACCACTATAGGGTAGCTCCATGGAGGCCCAACGCACACCTCTTCCAGACCTGACCTGCTCCCTTGCAATGCAGACGGTTATGCCGAATTACTCCCATATGATTGGTCAATTTGGGATTACGAGTTTCTAGATTTCTGGATATTTTTGCTATTTGTGTAGAAACCACCATTTTTGAAAACAACACCCAATGTGTCAAGCTGGTGAGAGGCTAATCAAATTATTTCTTTGTTTTCTTTTACAAGTTAACAAAGACACTGCAAATACATACTGGAACTGAAGTGATACACCAAAAGAGTTTACCATGGTGAACTTGGTAAGTTTACCAGCCTGCCGCCATCTTCAAATTGGAAAGAGAAACTGCAACACAACACCAAAATGACACGTTCCCCCTAGGCTCGAGTGCAAGAGCAAACTCACCAGCGTCAGCTACGCATGCAGACGCTGCACGTGTATAAATCAAGCTTTACTGGGCTGCTTAATTTGCTGCTACCTTCCATTTTGGTCATTTAACTGGGTTCTACAAAAACCCCCTTCTGCTTCCTCTCTCCCAGAACAAATGAGCCAGTATCATCCATTAAATTACTCTCTCAGTAAAGATGCAAATTCAAATAGGGCTGCAAGTGGCAGGGTTGAGAATGAGCCATCTTCTGCAATCTCTGCCATCTTCCAGGCTTGGTGTCCAGTATGCATCAGCTGCAATGTAAATTTCATAGAGATTCATACAGTCTTAACTCTGACTAAGGTTATGCAGGAGCAGGCCACCCATTTCCAATGCAACAAGAGATTAATTAATGTCAAACTGTGCATGTGTTGGCTTGAGTATAGATAATTTCAATTGATTTGCTAGCTGTTTTTGTTTGTTAACTTGCTTTATGGATTGAAATTCAGCCTCAGTTGCTATTATATCTTGCGCTTGCTGCTCTGTCTTCCTACGGACTGTTCTCCTTCCCTCATGGAAGCAGCATCAGCTGGATCCTCAAACAGGGCAGGCTTTTTTATTTTAGTATTTCATTTTAAAACGTATTGCAAGCTCAATCTAAAACACTATTACATTCTCTGGGAGGTAAACCTGCTCTTTAATCACCTTTGCCTTAGTGGGAAACATTTCCTGTCGCAGTCTGTATTGCTTTTATTTGCAATACTGGCCCAGGAGCACCAAATAACCATAATATATATAAAGTGAGGTCATTCATCAATTTCACTGACACAAAAATTAATTTCACAGGTTACAGTAAAACAATCCAGCTTTTCAAAAAGAACGTTATAATTCAGCACAAATTCTCACTCTCAACTCTCAACTTTCAAAAAGGTAGTACTACAACTGCACAGCCAGCAACACAAAACATTTTTGCATTCAAGGTTAAAATTATTCAGCAATTTGCATAATAATATCCTGCATCTCTTCCATCTTCTATATTCTCTCCACTTTGCACTCCATCTCTCATAAGCTTTTTTACCAATTTAGCTCATAAGTGTTGCACACTAATACTGGGCACTCAAGATTTTAATACTGCTTCAAATATCAAGGGTTTAGGATCATGCTTAAAATGGCATTTTGCCTGAATGAAATTAATAATACTGAATTTTTAACATAATGTGGTATTAAAGATGTAACTGGAATTTAAAATTCACATGACTAAAAGTGATACCGCAACTTAAGGATTCAGTTTTGATGTAGCTGCATAATTACATCTGGTTACACTGTTTCTACTTTCATTTGTCATGTAGACTGTCTACCTGATTTCTTTACGTAATGCTGATGTATGTGTTGGTTATCCTTCTTTCCTCTGTTTTTAAGACTTTTACATTTTATGTTTGAGGTACACACTGTATGTAGACTGGACGCAGAAAGGCTCCCACATGTGTCCGAGGGTCCTCAGCCATTTAACTGACCTTTAAGTCAGTTTAAAAGGCAAAGGGAGATATGATGACAATAAAATAAGATCACACTTTATGAAACAGAAATATGTTATCTAATATGCTATTGCTATTTAAGAAATTATGACAAATCCCAAGCACGTAACAGAAGCTGCTGCTATTATCAAAGGAAATTGAGTGTTGGGGTGAATTGCAGCTCACAATGACCTCAAGGTGCTACACATGTTTGTCACATGGCACCTGTTGCAGAGCAAATACCATGGCAGTAAAGTCATTTGTACCCTGTCGCACACTGACATTCCCTGTCTTGTTTTATTCAGCACAGGATCTCTTCAACTGATCCGGCTGCGACACATCTGAGTCACGTCTCACTGCTGTGGAATAAAAGGTTGGATATGGAGGAAGCCATCCATTGAAAGGTTTGTAAGGGGGACAACTTGGGGGGGCTCAGCATGATAGAATATGCTGAGGGCAATGCAGTAACGTTGGTGCTGTCCTGCTGTCCCTGTGGTGACCCAGTCTGATGAGGACAACAGCTCTGCTAACTGGCTGCAGATGTGCCCACACATAGCCAGTGAAAATGGGACAATAATCTCTTCCACCCCCCCTCTTCCTTTTCCTCCTCCTGCTTGTTTATACTCAGAGGCTCCTTCACTCTCCAGGTTGTCTTTCTATAATCCACCTTGCACTTGGCAGGTAATTGGTTAAGTTATTATAAAGTAAACACCCTATCAAGTCTATAATCATTACTTGAATCCAAATATCCACTGTGACTTTCTGACATTACCATTTTCGTGGAAGCAAGCTAAGCTGGGCTCATTTTTAAAGAAATTCCCATTTCAATTAAGTGTGTCAAAGTGGTTTAATCTAGAATCAGATATGACTGTGTTTAAGGGCTGTGTGTGGTTTTAATTATGTTTCAGTGGGAGCTGTGGCCCTAGAGGGAAGCAGGGTCTCCAAGGTCAGACTACAATAACTGCCATCATGTATGGTCTGCCTGCCTCCCTCTTTACCACAGACAAATCTTAGCTTCCAGCCAGGTGATTTTATCATCAGCAACCTAATTGAGAAAGCATGCTTTCCATTGGCTAGCTAATGACTGTGAATGGTGTTATAGCTTGTCAAACAACAGGCTATTTTCAATTACCTGCAGATCCAAGTGCTCAAATGCCATGAAATTGAAGCACAGGAGTATTTTTTTTAAATGACTAGTGATGAACGTAAGTGTGACTGTTTTGAAAATAGACCTTCAGCACTGGTGACTATAAAAGAATCATTACTGAAAATGTAAGATCTATCATTTCTCAAATAATAACAGTAAGCAATGTGTCTCAAACATAGCTACATATTTTTAGTTTTAGCACACTGAACAGATTTTTGATGGATTAGAAAAAAGATTAAATATAGGAAAAAATTACTCTAAACTACCACAACAAGACAGTAGATACAGTCAAGCCTGATAGCAGTTCAGCTTTTGTGAATATTTCATGATGGTTCTGTTGTGGGTCTCTGATTTGTCCAGTGGAAACAATTTGTGACAGGTTGTTAAATGTGTTCACTTCACCAGAAATACATAAAGATAAAGAATAAAAAAGAGTGGTTGTGTCAAATTATTACATCATCTAGTTGATATATATAGTATACCAATTAATATTTTTATTTGGCAATATTGTCAGAAATATGTCTTTACATGTCTATTTTTCAGATTGTTTTAGACACTATTCATGCCAGATTGTCCTTTACATCTCTGTCCTCACTTCATCAGCCCTTGTCTCATGTTTACTTTTGCTCTGAACCATGCACTTCACTCTTCTTACCTCAGATGCTGTCATTCCTTCTGTTACCCTTGTTTTCCAGTTTACAACCTCTAAAGGCTGAAATGACTATTAATAGCACTGCAGCGTAAGAAGGAAAAAATAGACAGAGAAGGAGAGAGACAAAGGAAGAGCACAGAGGGAGAGGGGATGAAAAGAAGTGCTTGCACCCCATGACTCCATTTCTGAGGCACAGACATGGATGCCTGTTGCAGGGCAGGCAGCCATCAACAGTCTTCATGCCCCAGATCCAACTCTGACAAAGAGCTAAGCTTCATCCCACACCCTCCACCCCTAAAGGCAGTCTGTATCACGGTACTCCTATTTTAATGAACCTGTGTGGGTTTAACAATGTGCACAATGGGGTTCAAAATCCAGGCATTCCCTCTGGACATTGTGATTCACTAATCACAATAGCTTACATTGCTCTTGCTTAAAATTCAAGCTACGAGCTTAGATTTGTCTATATTTGTCTATTTATAGATTTGTCTATTTGTATAACATTAATGAAGAGCATTTTGACAGAATAAATATGAAGCGTTTAAAATCACCATCCTTCAAAAAGAAAAAAGGCTCAACATATTATAAACTAAAACTCATTATATATCTCTTTTATATTTCTAGATAAATACATCTGTCAATCAATCTAGCTGTCTAGCTGTCTAAATAGCTATCGAGCTAGTTATTTACATTAGTTTCTTGTTTAAAAAGGTTTTTAACTTTATTTGAAATTTATCTCATGGTGTCAGCTGCTGTATTTGTATTTCATGTTACTGTAGTGCTTGTTTACAACAGATAAACAAAACAGAGAGTAAAGATCATGTGCAGTTGTTGAAAGTATTTAAGGAGCAGACCAAAGAGACTGCACCTCGAGGTCAGCTCAGCTGGTGGAGAAGAATCTTTCAGTCACTTGGATACAGATCATGTGAGTCTGTATTACTTGCCTTAAAATGAATTAGTTTCTTTTTCTCTTTCTTTCCTAAAAAAAATAAAAATTAGTAAAAACGCAAATAAGTGGCAGCTGAGGAGTGCGAGGGCAAGGAAGGAGCCGAGGGGTTCATTATTCTTCCGCTTAGTGTCATGAGGGAAACATGGCTGCAAGAGAACAATGATAAATCAGGAAAAAAAAAGGTTGCAACACTGAAAAAACAGGAACAATGGAGAATATAGGTCCCTTTTTCTTAGATTGCAATCACAGGATTGTGGAGTTGCAGGCACAACCAGATGGCATATCTATCATGTTAAGATAGCAAGAAAATGATCTCGTAACTGAGTCAAAGGGTTTGATTGCAAACTCATTTTTGTGTGTACATGTACCGAGGATGTGAATACCTTGAATTAGATGTATGCAGCTGGCAGCTTATATGTCTTTGCCAAACCACTTGCTACAAAAAATTACTGCCGTTAATCTGGTTACTTTAAGGTTAATATTTTTTTGTAGTGTTATTGATGGCTTTGATGATCTCTGCAGGATATTTTCCATCTGTTGATCAATTAAGTGCTGTAAGTCTGTACTATGTATAAATTATTGTTCTAATTATGATGGCCAGGACTTTCACCAGGAAATCAAACCTGATTTCTAATGTACACATCATTGATACTTATGGCATCACACACTGCTATTTTGTCACAAATGAACATCACAAAACAGCATATGGAAACCTACAGTAAGGCTTTTGTTTCCACATTATTATGAAATACCCTGGATCTACATTATAGAGCATTATATTATCAACCAAAATATTCTTTTACCAATCAGTACTAACACACAAACCTTACCAAAAATTGACCAAAAAATGCCAAATAATGGAAATCCAGAGTGTAAAATAAATGAAAACACAGAACAACTGTACTAAACTGGTTTCAAACTCAGGTCCTTTTAGCCCCTGCCACATTTTTCATCAACAAAGGCTGTATAATGATACTGGAGTTTTGTTTTTGGTGCCTAATGCTGTGTTCAGTGTACCTCAGAAGTGGGATGTTGTAAGCTGACATCTGCGCTTCAAAAAGTGGAGGGGAAAAAAACATGTCTGTCTCCAAGTGTGTTTTGTAGTTTCTAACATATATGAAAATAAGCCCTTGTAAACACTTATATAGTTTGCTGATAAAACAAGTTCTCTCTGTAATTTGTCTAATGAGTTATTAGACAAATTACTCATATAAAACAAACTTAAAGTAAGTATCAACCCTTGGGTCGACTTGTGCACAACCGTAAAAAACATACTACTGTAACTGTACATACACATTACTGTACTGTAGGTAACTGAACATACTTAATCCCTCTTGTGCATCAAGACGCTCCTGTCTGTCTGCCCACTTGTTTTTATCAACATCACATCAGTTATCATCCCTTGCGATGCAACGAGGAAAGTGTCTCTATAGGATTCTGCTGTGATCTCATTGCATCCTGCATCTGCATCCATGCATGCTAGGACAAGCATATGAGTATTTGGACGCTGGTCATACACCTTCCACCTCCAAGAAGAGAAAAACTCCTCTGTTGGATTTAGTGAAAACTGAGGGTCAGCTTAGAGCAGCGCTTCGATTTAAGAGACATTACTGGAAAATATTATATATAAAAAAAAAATAATGAATCTGCTTGACAGATTTTCATAACTAGTTTAACTCTTTTGTATCTCATGACTCAAGCAATTAAATGAGGACTATTCGTTTTATGAAGATTGACTATTCTGTAGTTGTAAGTATTCATTTTTACTGATATGACTAAATCAAATGATAATATCATGAAATAGCAGAGAATTGTATAAATTTCCAAAAGCATTTGCAATTAGATCAGTGCAATGAGAAATGCTACTCTGATGTGCAAAAATGACTCACTGTTGTGGAGTTTGAACTAATAGAGAATGTTAATTCTAATGTAAGAAATGCATCAAAGCAACTAAGAAAAACTGTAAACGAAAGAGAGAGAGAGGCAGTGGTCTAACACAAAGACAATTTTTTTGCCATGATCTGAAAAATTCCTGTAGCAAAAATATATGCTATAAAATCTAACTGCTGTTGAAACAAGAGGCATCCTGAGTCAACCTGTGGAGTGCAGGTTCTCATTGAAAGACCCACAGAGTCCATTAAACGTCATGTACAAGATGACCTTCAGTATAGAGTAGTCTTTTGTATTGTGACCTCTACAGAATAAAGAGTAAGGCCAAACACAGAACTAATCTTCTTGATCCACTTATTGATCCTTGTTCTTTACATCCATGACAATAATCCACCCAACAACATAAAGAAGGACACTCACTATAGTTTCTTGATAGAAAATATGACAAAGCATTTCAGTAATAATTAATTAGATCAGCTTACTCAGAAAGAGAATTAACCCTTTTTAATCACAGCTTCGCTGTTCTTTTTTCTCAGTTCAATTTATGGTCCAAAATCATCCCACAGTTTTTATTAACTGCATGATTTTATCTGCTAATGTTAATGGTCATCTGGAAGATTTTAAAATCCAACTTCTTTTCATGTTTACTTTGTTTTATTTCGCTTGCTAGATGTCAAATCTGGCTTCAGTTGCTACAAGCTCAGGTTAACCATAACTGTTTACTGGATCCTTTAATCTAGATATGTTACAGTCATCTTCATGCAAATGCAACGTTCTGTCCAAGAGAGAGGAAAAGAAAGTAAGCAAGCATGTGCGTTGAAAAGGATAACATGAATGCACCAAGAAATATAAAGAAAGAGTCCAGTGGCTTTCTGCATGTGTTCTGAGAAAAAATAACAAATAATGAACTAAAGGGACAAACTCATAAGTGTTTTTGTGTGAGGCTTCTGAATTGAAGTTGTCCCTTTGAGTGCATGTTGTAGAGGGCTGGTGTTCACAGGTGCAAGTTGGTCAAGACAGAAACACTTTTTCATGCTGTCACATTTCACAGAATACGTGGAAATAGGAGAATATTTAAAGGTGTCGTTTTGTACTCTCTTTTGGGAAGGGGTCAAGTGCAGAAATGACAGTGAGGTTTTATGTGCAGTTCTCCTCCCTGATTTCATGTGATAGCTGGAAAATTATAGTGGCAATGCCACACCATCACAAAACCTGTCAGAACCTGTGTGTCATGTTTTCTGATTCTGAAACTGGCTGTGAATTATATGTTGGGATGTGGAACATGTTGATGATGAGAAAATGGAAGTGGAGCATGTGAAAAGAGATGAGATAAAGCAGGAAGAAGAAAAGAAAATCATACTTATGTGGAGCACTCTTGTTAACAGATGCAAATTACATCCTACAGTTCTGATGAAAAAATATGTGAAGAGGCATTTCAAAACAGCGTCAGATTGTAAAGCGTAGGGTTTTAAGTGCTGGTGCTTCCATTTAAGTGCCATCCCTTTGCTCACTACCTTTGACAAACTTTTTTTTTCTAATTTAACGTTTATTTTTTCAGACTACTTCTGCCGATATAAGTTTGATTCTCATGGTTTATTTCATTGTTGTTACACCACTGCCATTTCTTATTAATGTCAGTCATGATTGCTTTTCTTTCCTCTGAACAATCTTTACCCTCACGTCCCACCACTCATAATACCTCACAACCTTACCCTGTTTATACTTCAAAATGTATTAGTCAGCTCCTAGCCACAGGGGGCCACACACTTCCCACAACAGACTGAATTTCATAAAATGGATTTACAGTATTTTAGTTCTGTAAAACTATGTCCAGTCCTCCATCTTTTCAGTTCACAAAGGAACATCACACAGATATGCAGACAAAAACAAAATCACAGAGACACATGCAACCAAACTCCAGGAGGGGAAGTATATGAAGCTGCAATGTATCACCCTCTCTGTCCTGGCCTCTACTCACAGGCGGTTGTGAGTTCCTTATCGCCCACACTTCCTTCATAAATAGTGGCAATATTTCTACATTGAATGGGTAAGATGCAACCATACAGTCTCTGTAGGAGTGCCCTAGAGGACAGAAGGGTAAACAGGCTCACAGCTCACTGAATTGTTTCACTCCTTTCCATACTGTCATGTTGTGAGAGGAAGAATAAGTCAAGCTGGGAGGAGAGGATGCAGGAAATAAAAGGAAAGAGTGAGGAGCAGTGTTTGATGTGTGTTCACACACAGGGATGTCTGATTAGACAAGACAACAACAGCACTTTTTGGGCTCATGTTTCAGCTCCTCCCCGTTCCTCATTCAGTATCAATAACAAATTGCACTGTCACACAGTCCGCAGTGCAGGGGTAGCAAGTTACTAATTATAAATATTCATTGTCTCCAAAAATAAAACTGTTGTTAGGGTGGTAAGCCTTGCAGAAGAGTGGGGGCTACAAATATCTTGTTGCAATTTATCACTGCAATTTCCCCCTGGGATTAATAAAATGTTTTTATTTCATTCATTTAATTGTATTGCAGCACAATTTAGGTATGTTCTGGTTTTAATTAGTTCCATATATATTTAAATATGGATCTGAGTGGGTCATGGCTATTTATTTATTTTTTATTTATTTATGTATTTGTGTGTGTGTGTGTGTGTGTGTGTGTGTGTGTGTGTGTGTGTGTGTGTGTGTGTGTGTGTGTGTGGGTGGGTGTGTGTGTGATTGTGTGTATGTTTGGTTTTTTCTTCTTCTTTTTTTGTTTGTTTGTTTGCTTGGGTTTTTTTTTTTTATAAGTTTTTAAACTTTGACTTGCAAAACTTCATAGATTTTCAGTATCTTTTTAGTATCTGTTTACCCTCCTTGGTGGGGTGTAAACCAACCTCTATTATCTGTTAGAATTCAGTCTGAGGTTAAAGGGCCATGGCGAAGTGTGAACTTGTGTTGACTTAGGAGCGACATTATGTTTTTTGGATACAGAACCAGTTTATGTGTTCATGATTTGCATAAATATAAAACAGCAATAATATATTTAAATCAGTGCCTGCACAAGATAAGATCAGCTATTTTTGGATCATTTCTTGAGTTATTTAAAGCACAAAGTAACGTCAGAAACAATAATAATAGTGATGTAGTGCTGGTGCAGCATCTATACTATTTAGTATATTCATCTCTTAGCAGTTGGAGCCATCTGAAGAAAATCTATAACCATGTCCCTAGTGAGTATTCTAGCAGTACTAAACATAGCCACGGCCTGTCTTTGTCACCTTATGTCTGTCTTCATCCTTTTAAATGACCCCTAGATTTTGCTTAAAAGTACAAAGAAAAGCAGCAAAGAGCCCCCTTTTGTCCTGTTAGTCCTGCCTGTCCTCCATTCTTTCTTTAATTAAATCCCTATCTGTTTATTAAGACAAATACCATGTTTTTAATCCACTTGACATCACTTTTGTCCTTGAGATGTCTGAACATGCGTGCATTAGGACACTTCCCATTCCTCCTTCTTGGCATTTTCAACACACTTCCTCCTGTGCTGTTGCAGTCAGACATGCTGCCCACTGCACATGCCATCTGGTCCCATCATCCCACAGAGTGAACACCTCGTCTGGGTCAATCAGGTTGTCAAGTGGAGTCAAGCAATCTAAGCTAGCAGGAAAACATTAGTATTTTTCTCTTTTTTATAGTTAAAAATGAAATATCTATAGTCATAAATAAAAAATTTTTTTTTTATTATTATTATTATCTGTGACTTAAAACATCTAATTAAAATAACATGAATGACAACTTGGGTGTCAGTATCTAATCCTTGACTTTCCTCCCTTAATCTACATCTTAAGCTGTGAATTTTAAGTGGCTGTTAAAGTATTTATCAACAGACAATTTGGTTTGTTTGCACAGACTGGGACCTGGTTGAATTACAAGCACCACTTAAGTTGTTGATCTGTGAAAGTCCGTAGGGAGTAGCCGCCTTCATAACTACACCATGTGGTAAAAAGGTTAGTCACAAACGTCTTTGTAGACACAGAAAACTGGCCTTTAGCAAGAATTTAAGGTACAGTACAAGCATGCATAAACATGGCTAAAATGTAGACACTGAAGGAAATCAGAAATGACTCTAATGATTCATTTTAAATGTAAAATTCTACAAAATTCTATTAAATCTGTGCTAGTAGATCATAACGTTGTTGCACAATGGGATGTGTAAGAACACCTCTGATCAACATTCCTGTTATTTTTATTCAAACATGTGTGTAAGAAAATGAAAAGATTTCCAGAAGGCATGAAGTTAAACTTGTTGCATCTTAAATTTTAAAGCAAGACTTCTTTTCTATTAGCCCTCTTTTACAATTCCAAAATAATGAAAAGAGCCTGAGGCACAAATTCAGACACTCTCAGTTTTTGTTCAGGAGATTTTTATCCATTCTTCCTGGAAAAAACCTTTCAGATGAATTTCTTGGACATGTGGGCCCTTTTGTGGTCTATCCAGAGATTGTTAACAATCTTCAGGTCAGGGTACTATGAGGACCATGGAATAACGTTCAGCATTGATTGTTGAGGGAGTCTTTTGAGGATTTTGAGGCATGTTTAGGAGCATTATTTTCTCAGCATGTGCTAGCATTTAATTGAATCCACTCTTTCCTCTGCCAATGAAATGTTCCCAACCTGAGGCAACATAAGCCCATGAAATGACAAATCAGCAGTGTGTGGTTTTCATGGAAATCTGGCTGCATTCTGTAATTTCTCTTTTTTGTTTTGTTTTTCTTTTTTTTTTTTTTTTTCTTTTTTCTTTTTTTTATTAATGCAGCCTTTTTTGCAGCTACTTTATCTAGTGAGGGATCTAAGCATAGCATTTTTATGATACACACTCAAGATTTAGCATATAAGGTTCTCTGTCCCACAGACTGGATTCACACACGAACATGTTTTCTGTGCACACGAACATCCTATATGCAAACTCTATGATTGGAGGATACAGGACTGAGGAATTTTCGTTGTTTAAACCCTATATAAGACAGAACTGTACATCAGGTCTTTAGGTCTTCGTTCTGGTTTTGGGACCTCCAGATTTTTCTGCAGAAATCTGTTTTGATGTCTGAACTTTTGTAATAAACTTCTTTTTATTATTCAAGTCAGCGTCCAGAGACATTTTTGCCTGAGGTTCAACTTTTCCACATATCCTTATCAAGATACATCACTAGCTACATGACTTATTCACAAATCTCATGAGTCTTTTTAAGCTTTTTAATTTTAAACTTCTGATGTTTCTATGGTTAAGATTCAATTTTTGCTTAATAAGAGGGAACTAGTTTTCCACAAAGGTAATTGTGCAGGTGTGGCTGCACAGTGGAACATAGCACCACGTCTCCAGGGTCCGTAATGCTTTTTGCAGTCAAATAGGGGGCTTAATGACCAACTGCATAAGCAGTTTGTCTTAGAGAGTTTCTTGACATAGACCTTAATGCTACCTTTCCTGTTAGCTGCCAGTTCTTAATTATATTACCAACAGGGCTACTTGGGAAATGCTTATCTTCTAATAGGCATGTCCTGGTTTATGGGTGTGTTATTTTAATGTACAGAGGCACCTAAATTGTGGTAACCTTTTACGTAGCTGGTCTCTAAGCAGCTAAGCAGCTGCTCAGAAGATCCCATAGCTGATTGTTGAGACATAGTTTGAGTTTTAATAAACAATCACACGAACTATCAAGACAATGACTAATGAAGCAATGTTCCAAACATGTTCATTTTTTCACACCTGCTAAAAGTTGGCAGGGAGCACAAAACTGCCATCAAGACGTGTGTAGATTAAGATGATGAGAAATTTTTCATTTTAAATTTTAGACCTATTGGGTATCAAAACAATATTTTTAATTTAAACCATTTCAGTGAAACATAATTTATATGCGGTCTGTAATGAAATATAGCTTGGAATGCAAATCAATGTAAGATAATGAAAATCTAATACATCATTTCAAATGGAAACAAAAGGTCGACCTCTGTGTTTACAAAAAAGATGTTTTGTTGCTGTTGCAACAACATAATCACAAAAATCACTGCTAAAAATATTATATCAATTATTCACAGGGAAGCAACTGACATTGCATTTAATGATAGTTGTCATGGTAACAGACTATTGCCAGACCTTAATCATGCATCAGCCTCAGTTTTGCTATAGTTCTGTAACGTGTGATCATCTGCTGTGAGGAGGGACTTGATCTCTCGTATCCCACATCTGGGACAGCCAAGCAGACCTTTTGGGGAAGCAGCAACATGTTGCCACTTTATACCAGCTTCTCTGATAAAACAGCTAGAGTTTTTGCTGCACATCCTTGCTGCCAGCTCCATGTTATTGCTGTGTGTAGAGATAATTGTGGGGAAATGGTGTATTTAGGCTCTTGAGTGTGGCATCATGAAAGTCAATAAAGTCAATTAAGAGCTTTAATCTTGTTAAACAAAAGTGGATGTTGATGTTGATTGACCAAAGAATATTTCAGTGATTATAAGCCAACTAATTAAGAAAGGTGGAACAAAAAAACTCTTGGGTTTGATTACTATTTGGTTGGTGGTGACCACAGCCATTTTAAAAAAAAAAATCTTTTCTCTGATCACCCATCCTTGTTAGAGTATGACACAAAAAAGCTTCTTCAACCTTGACCTCCAGTGAGTCATTAAATGTGCAGTTTTATTTCTGTGGCTGCAAGCTGTGCAATACAGTTAAGTTGGAGCACTGGCTCATGAAAAAGAGACGAATATTTTTAATATTCCTACCCACTGCTGCGCTGAAAACAATGGTTATGCTTGGTTTCCCTCACCCCATCATCTGGTTTTGCAATGCTTCTCTTTATATCCCCATTGCGAAGAGGCACTTTTTAAAAATAGAAGGTGTTGCCAGATGCAAAAATAGAAGTGACTGTTCATGTTGATAATGTGATGTCACTTTGCAGGATTCTACTTTATACCTTTTGAAGTGTGTACCTAAATTTGGGGAAAGGTTGGTTTAAGAGCTTTCTACAGGGATCACACAATGTAAAGTTGTCAAATAAAACAGATAAGGTGTGAACACCTTTTGTTTTTGTCACATTGTGATGCGCAGCACTCACGCTGAAGTGACTCATCGCCAGTATATGTGCCTGTTCTGGTGCAAATGAAGTGCATATTTTACAAAATATGCAATTCTGTTGATTAAATTGTTAAACAAAGTGTTTAACATTCATTTTAGGGCTCAGACTTGGTTATAATTAACAAAAGTATGCTTAAACAATGCAAGAAACACTTAACTTTATTTCTATCTGCTTTTTAATTTTAAATTTATTTTTTCATTATTTGAGCAAGAAACAAAATGTCACACCTGCATCAGGCAGTAAAATGAATATTTTCAGAGAAAGAACAGCGAGACATGGGGGTGGGTGGATAGTCTCTTCAACGTCCACATGTTTTTCCAGCAACATCCCAGAATGCAAAATCATTAGGATGTCTTAATAGATGAATAGCCATTAAATGGTAACAACACATCCCAAGTATATAAAAATAAACCTTTAAGTTGCAGTTAGTGTCATGCTGATTTTTATTTTTCTGTGTCTCAGGAAGCCATTAAGCAGACTTTAGAGGAGTATTTTAAATGTCAGTAAATAGTGAGACTATACTTTTGCACTTACTGCATATTGTAGTGTTTACCTTAAATTATCCTGCTTTTTATGACATTTTCAAAGGTGTGTTTTTATTACACTATATTGCAGGGAGGCTGAAATATGCATTTCAGTAAACAGTGCGGCAATAGGACAGGCAGGCATCACAGCACAGAGAAATCCTTTCTCAATATACCATTTTTAGTTCAGCTCTATGTGCACATGCAACATCTAATTCATACACAGCTAAACATCATTCTTCATGTGTTCACTTTGACTGACAAACTCACACTGGCTAACAAAAATACACACAAATCAAGCAAATACAGCACGCCAGACCCCATGTCATTCCATTTGCATACACACACAAATACATACCAGAGCATGGAGATAGTAAAAGAAACAAGTGCACTGAATTCCAGTACTACACAGATCCTTTTCTTCCAGACATATGACATTTAGTCAGTTATCATAGCTGTCAAAACAAGTGTTTTCTCCCCCCTGCAAAGCACAGTGGGTGATGGTGTGGGAGACAAACAAGAGAGAAGGAGAGGAGGGTGGATGTGAGGAGAGGAGGGAGATAATTCAAGACCAGTGTGGATATCTGTAGAGAGAAGCTTGAATTATAACCAAGCCAAAGACAGAACATTGTCATGTGGCAGTGTATCACAATACAGACCCTAAAGTACAGATAACTAAGGGAAGGTGTCTATGTTTCTGCTGTTAACTTTCTATTCTACATCACTATCTTCTCACATCCACCTAAAATTACCCCCACTTACATGTTATCTCTGAACAATAGTCTGGTCCGATCCAAAGCTGATCACAGACTGTGTCACTGTGGACACAACCAGCCCTGGAGGCATGCTCAGGGGAGATGAGAACACTGGATTTCATTGTAGGGCTCTGATTTAGCCTGTCTGCTCCTCTTGAGGTGTGATTAGATTAACACATTCAGAGTGTTCACTTTAACATGCTGTTGGCAGTCAGCATGATTAGCTAAAAAATGCATCTCTGTCTCTGAGAAACCTGTTGATCATCATTCAGACTAGTGAAGTCACAGGCAGCTCCCAGAGAAAAAAACATTAAGTGCTTAATGACATGCCAAAGCTAAAATCAGCAACCTTCATCAAACCTCAATACTAGTCTCTCCCAGTGCATTATAAGCAATAGCGCAGGTGGAGACATTTGACAATGCTTGGACCCTCAGTCTTTCACATGCATTATCATTATTGCCAATGCCTCATTGTAGCTGTTTTAACAGCCTGTAACTCCATATTCATTTTCCAATTTCTGCCTTAGATAATCTGTTTCTGCCTCATTACCATACATTGATCGGTATAAAAAACTCAGCTTTGACATTGTCTGAGCTGCACAGTCCCACAACATCCACTCATTGCCTCATTAAACTACAATTTATAATCCCTGTGGCCTTAAACATTGACTCTATCCCCTCTGTGATTTTTTGGTGAAATATGTCCTATTCCTGAGAAATGGAAAGTGTTTCTAGTTGAATAAAATGTGATTTCTATTATGCCGAAATTGTGGTATAATTTCTTTGAATATCAGTTAAATGTTGCACATAATGAACTTGCATTACGTAACATTGTGAAACTGAGAAAAAAAGGCACATTGCTGCAGAAATTTCACAATACAGAACAGATTATCCAAAGCCCTCATTTTTAAATGCTCTTACTTATTTTAGCAATTCTTCTCTTTGTTTACTACCTTTTCTTTTATTTTATTATTGTATTCAAGTAAATGGAAGTTTTTAAGAACAGGTTCAATAAAGTAGAAACTTAAAGTCTTCTTTTAAAAACAACACAGTCCTGGGTTTCCTTGCCTTTTTTCAGAGCACACAAAAACCAAACAGGAAAAGTTAGTGTACTCTCTTTCCGAAACTTTAAACATACAGATTTATGCCATAACTCAAACAGGAAACAAACAATGCTCTCCCATATTATAGCATAATGTTTGTTATTCCATCCATCCACCCAAAATATCATCTATGTGTGAATTCTGTCAATCTGCTTTAGTCAACTAAATTTCTCTTGTATTTTGGCAGCTTTTCTGTGTTTTTCCTTCTGACTGTTTACTGTTAACATTTTGGAACAGATGTTGTAATGAATAATCCTATTGTCTTTTTGCAAGATGCACAGCAAAATATAACACATTCCTGAACCAAAACATCTTCTTACCAATGCAAAATTTAGAAGTCATTGTTACTTAAGATCCTATTTAGTTAGATATGGTTTCCTAGTATGTCAGCTAAAAATAACAAAAAATAAAAACATAACATGTCTACTTGTTTCTGATCAGAAGGATGCTGTTGTGAAGGTTTTCCATCTTTTTTTTTTTTTTTTAACCAAATAAAAGTCTTGCAAATGCATTCAAACGGATGCATGTTTGTCACAATTGTTAACAGAAATGATGCACAAGAGTTTTTTTTTCAAGCTCAGCTTTAGCCTACTTGGGTGGGTGATGTTTAATCTTTGGAAATAAGAAAAAAAGAAAAAAAGAAATAAAAAGCACTAAATTCAGTTATGGAGAGAAGCACAATCTTAATGTATTCCCCAAAGAAACTTGGCCTTGAGTAGCAATAGACTTTCCAGCAAGACAGTAATTAGCCACATACAGCCAAAATGTTTAAGGAAGCATTAATAAGAAAGTAATATTTCGTAGTGGCCAATTTCAAAACTGAAACCCATTAAGAATCTGTGAAGAGAAATATTGACCAGCAAGATGGCAAATAAGCTTTACCAGCCAGAAATACTCAATGTTTGCTGCTAATTTGACTGGTCAAAAATCACAATAAGATATTCCAAAGATATTAAGAAAATGGCAAAAATAACAAATTCCTATTTTATCAATTATACTGTTTCTTTATTATTTACCAACTTTTGTCACTTTTTCTTAGCAGTCACATAAATATTGGTCAATAAAAAGTTAGCATCTATATTATGAATTTGAATCCTAATTGGGTTTAGAAATGATCATCATATAGTTTCTATATTTTCAGTCAAATGGGTATTTCTAAGGACTAAGCTATGATTCAAAGGAAGAAAGCTCTGTAAGATTAAAGTTCAAGCATCTGCTTGAAGAGCATCATAAGTGTGGTATACTCATCTTGGTGCTTCACAGACCCTTCCAATCTACTACTCACTGGCTTGTTGAGAACATCCATAAAGCAATTCATTTGCCTCTGATGATGTATCACATGTGTTACAAAGCTATTTGGGAATTTCTTAGATACAAGTTGAGCTCATTAAATCGCAAACATTAAATGGCTGAACCTACAGAAGGAGATTTTTGATGAATTACATTTGCACTGGAAGTAACTCCACAAGTGAAGAAATACAGCTGCAAACCAGTGCCTTAGCTATAGCTAAGAGTTTTTTTTTTTTTCTTCTTTTTTTTTAGCTATAAAAGAAGATTAGTTAGCCAACCGTATCTTTCTCTCTTGTCTTCTCAAGTTTTGAGTACTGGCCTATTAGTGTACATCTAGCCAATGCCACATCAAAATTCCTACAACCCAGTGCTCATGGACTGGGATAAAGACCTCTCTGTTTTCTGAATAGTTTGATCCATCTCAGACAGTGCACTCTACATTAATATTTCCCTACAAATCAGAGACAAAAATGTGTTGTACTGTCTCGTATGTCATCTATGCATCATTCAGACAGATGAAGAGAGATAGAGGAAGATGATGAGGAGGGGATACTCAAATATATAGTAATGCTGCATGAATTTTTCATCCACCAGCAGCTGTTTTCATAACGTTTTCTTAGGGCAGCTCTGGTTTCTGCAGTGTCAAAGAGTCATTGGCACTTAAAGTTTGGCAGCCACTGGAATTTGAAAGAGTGTGAAAGACATAAGAGGTGGGATCATTGGATGTGGCAGGTAAGCTGAAGGGGGCGGGGCGTGTTGGTCTCTTGGAGCATTGCTTGTTTGCCATGTGTGTATGAGAGTGTTGTGAATGGAAGTCCCTGGCAGGTTTCCCTCAAAGGGTGTCAGGCAAGGAGACAGGATGCTTATCCCTGGAGAAACTGGCCTGCCCTCTTTGCCAATTTGGATCCTGCTGCTGGTGCAAGATGGGAAAGAAAAATATCCCTTTTTTTACCTTCTCCCCTGTGAGTAGGACCCTGACCTGAATACAGATCCAGATGAATAACATTTGCCCTGTAGATGAGGGCAGACACCACTTTTTGAGGATTCAATCATTAAAAATCCACCCACTCGTTCAAGGTGAGATTTGAGACGCAAGAACTGCAGCATCATGCTCTGGCTCGTGTACCAAGTGAGAAAGACAAGGAAAACGCTGTGAGGAGAGAGCAAAACAAGCAAATGTGACTGCACAGTTGAGAGCTGCAGCCCCAGATTCACAATCATACTGGGAATCACAACACTTTTTAATAATTCAACATGAATAGAGGAGAAAAATTCTGCAGCAAGCAAAGAGGCCAAGGAAATGACAGGATGGAGAAAAATCCAACAACACTCTTAAAATCTCACAGTCTGGACATAAAAGTATGTCTGCAAGACTGCTATAAATTTGTGGCATAGAGAATTATTTTAGCATAATTTATGGCTCTGGCTCACTTACAAATTCCCAAACAACAGTTTAATTTACCCTGACGTCTTTATACTGTACAACTATGTAAAAGAATCAGCCAATTCTTGAACTAATTTGCCATAAACAATAAATAAATAAAATAGCTATCAGTTTTACAATGAAACCATGTAATCAGATTATCTTTGAGGACTGCGGCCTCTGTACACAGGGACACATTTCAAGTACAAACTAATTGGGAGTTTGTACAATTATCTTGGTTCGATTTTTCAATTTGTCAAGGCACCTGTACAGTTTCTCAGACAATGTTTTCCTCTGGATAGAGAGTTAAATTCTAATTGAATTTAGTCTCAAATGAATCAGTCCATTTGGTTGTTCTATTTCACCTGACCCTTGCCCAAACCACATCTCATTATGTATCCTATTCTTAATTTCCTACCACTGTCAAGTAAGTAGTGAGAAAAAGAATTAAAAAAGAAAAAAAAAAACATTTGCCAATTAGTTAGAGCCCTTGTGATTTTTTCCACTCTTGCTAACAACACCCAATTTTCATTAATTATTCATTTTGAGGCCGTGCACACAGTCCCTGCCAGGAGAGAGGAAATGCTGCGGTGAGATCTAATCATTTGTGTTGATGTGTCCCATTTCAAGTGCTGCCACTTACCATGACTGTTGTTTTGTCTTCCTTATGTCTCACTGTGTGGATATTATTACAGTTGCATGTTAGAATGCTTGATGTATTGTGTCATAACAAACAACTGAAATATATATTCAATTAAAATGATTAAAATCAATTAAATTCCCACTGAAAGTGTGTCAGGCATCCAGCACAAAAAGGCAGAGGATCAGACAGAAAACACCCTGCCTTGTCTATAGTCCTTGTGCAATGCTTGATCAGTGTTGTGGCTCCAGATAAGATGGAGCTCTGTGAGTGTTTACAGAGCTGTAAGGTTGAGCATGCTGAGCCATCGGGTCACAGAACTGGTGCTGAGAGGTCATGACCTTTGTGTTCAGACACACTCTTCAGGGAATTCTGCTTTCTTTGGCCAGCACAAATCTATACACAAATGATAACACACAAACAAAATTCTCAGACATGTCTCATTAATTGTATGCCAGGGTAGACGGTAAGAATGCAGAATGGAGCTGAGGCCGAGGGAACAGAGCTAGCACCAAGTCATATCCAACCTGGACAGATGCATGTCGAAACAGATTACATTGCAGAAAGAGAAATGGGGGGTTCCATTTATAACTTCTACCAACAGTAGCGTAAACTGTTAAAATGAAAATAATATTATTCCTTGTAGAATTATATGATTTCGCAGACTTAAAAATCCATCCTCCTTCCTCCTTAGCCATATACCCTCCCTTTCCATCATTCATTCATTCATGCTATCCTCCTCTCTTACATATTCCTCCATCCATTCATAGTCAGCCAGCATCCTCCCTTTACCACATTGATCTGGCCTTCCTCTGTCCATCTCTCCCACCCATCTATCCATTTATCCATATATCTCTGCCTCCTTCTCCCTCCATTTATTCTCCCTCTTTGTCTCAAATCATCCTTATCCTACTCATCCCTCCTCACGTTTATTCATACACTCTTCTCTCCTTCTGTCCTCTTCTTTTCAGGCACCATCTGGTGGGTCTGCAGTCCACTTAGGTCAATGACCCACTGAGACAGAGCTTCCCTGACTCAATGTCTTTCTCCCAAGTCACCAATCATAGGACGTCCATGATGAGGGCACATTCATCCATACCCTCACATCTAATTCTCCTTCAAACTGTATGATAATCTGCCTCCTTATGAAACCAGTAATTTTACACTGTCATGCCAGGGTCTTTGCTAATGAATTAGCAATCAGTGCAAACAGAAATATTAGTCACTGAACAAATAAAAACCTCACTGGAAATTGTACATCTTCAGTTAGAACTAAATATTTAACACAAAAGTTGTGAGTGGAAACAAAACATAACTTTGTAGTACAAACTGTTTTGTTTCCCACATGCATGATAATATCACATTCATCAGGAGGACTATGTGGGCCATGATGAGTAGATGAGTAGTGTATGGGGAGGGAAGATTGAAGTCCTTTAGTTCTATAGAAGTGCTTCCACCTGCTAGTGGGAGGCTGAAGAGGGCTCATACATACACGAATGGAACAACAATAGAGCGAGTCTCCAACAGGGAGAGACAAAATGTGTGTTTGTGTATATTTATGCATGTGTGTGTGTGTGCACCTGTAGTTAGATCACCCCCAACTGCTCCCACACAGCGCCAAGAGCTATTCTGATCAACAGGATAATGGTGTCATCATTGCATGGTTTCATAAGCTGAGGAACTCCTTGCAGAGCTGAGAAGCTGACTAAATGTATGCATTTTAACAGACAACTGCAAACCTGTGCAAAGACTGTGATGGGACCTGCTGTGAGGGGCCCTAACAGATTGGGATGTGAGCGCTTCTTCTTCTAACTGCCACATTGTGAAGCTTGTATTGCATGGAGACTTTGGGACACGGACGATATTTACATCATAAACAAGGTGAGATATTTGGAGACAAGCCCGGTTTGCTTAAATGTTCTACAGAGAGGAAGTCTCTCTTTGAAATTGTATCCATAAACTGGATGCAGTCTCCCTTTTCAAAAGTGTAGAAACCCATAAAACGTGCATTTTAATTAAATGTCCTACAGGGGAAAACTTCTGCGGTGTCAGTTAATTTGTATAGAAGTCTTTGATGAAATGAGCCCAATTCTCAGTTCATTAGACAAACATTTTCTTAATGAGGTTATGGGTTAAACAGCTTTTTTAACATTTTCATACGGCAGCATGCCTATTCTGTGAATTATTCTTTCTTTGAGCAGAGCAAGTGATGAAGAATGTTGGACATTATGGTCGAGCTACATTGAGGTTTTCAAGCTGATATCAATTCACTCATATTTTAACTCATAAGTTAAAATAAAGAGTTCAAAAGCTCAGCCCCACAATCCAGTGTGTGACATCACAGCTCTGCAAATACAGGTTATGGAATTTATTAATCACATTTCTTTTTCTGTCTTCTTTTCTTTCTTGGATTACTATTTATATTTACTTACCAAAAACAGAAAACTGCTGTAAAATTGCAGCAAAAAATAAATTTAAACTTTTTTATGCAATTTTTAGCAAAGTGGTTTTTAGCCACTATAAATCTGTTAAACTGCTTTGTTTGCATTGTTTTGGGGAATAATGGAATCCTGTTTCCTGCACAATGATGACAGTAATCTAACATGACTTTCTTCGTAACCAATTATTTATAATGTCCTTATAAAGGCAAGATGCATCCTGGACAAGTCATTCATCCATCACAGCTAAAAGAAAGACAACAACCATGCACACTCAAATTTATACCTTACCTTATACCTTAGAAACTTCAGTTAACCAAACATGCATCTTCAGACAGTGGGAAGTGAAACCATGTAAATATGAAACTACGAAATGCCCCAGTAGAGATTTAGAGGAATAATCGTCTTGCTTGAAGGAAGCAGTACCAGCCACCACACCATCATACCACCCCATTTTTGTTTTTCTTTTTTGTTCAATATCTATTTCTAATTTTCTTCAAGTCCAAATAATCGAAAGCTGTTCTTCTGATACAACTGAGATAAATCCACACACCTGAATGCTTGTTTTTCATTCTTTGTTTGGTATTTATCCCCAATACCTATTCTTCCCAGTAACATCACATAGTTAATTCCAGCTGTCCCAGTAGAACTAACAGTAAGAATGGGTGGGTGGCAAGGCTCAAATCAAAGAAACAAATAAGGGACTGAACTGACAAAAAGATAATCCTAATTAACTAATTGATGTTCAACACAAAGAAACAAAAACATGACTGACTGCACTAGCTGCAGAAAAAAAAAAAAAAAAAACTACCACAGGAAGCAGCATCGTCAGCTAAAAAGCTAACAAAGGAGGAAGCCATTCTAACTGGCCCAGTCTCCACACAACAAAGGTTTAAACGGTTACAGCAAATACAAACACAATCTTAAAGGTACAAGTCTAGACCTCAGCAAACGCAAGAGGTCAACTACAATCTAACAAGTTTCAAATTGCAACCTAACAAGCAGCATCTCTACCAAGGCTGCAAGCTGTCTAACAAAAATGGACACAGCTGCCACAGGAGATGTCGAGCCCTTTTATCCTTGAAATGAGGCAGCAGCAGCAATTGGTCCAGAGGGCAGCAAACCTGGGAGCAGGTGGAGGAAGGTGTGGCAGAATGCAGCCAGTCCCAGCTAGGCAATGGTACATGACAATTTACATATGAAATGAGGGGAAACAATTAGACCAATTAATCCTCAAGGGCTGCAGTCCTGCAGGTTTTAGATGTCTCCCTGATCCAGCATACCTGATTCAAATTAAATGGCTCTTCTCAACAACTTGTCAACTTCTGCCCAAGCTTGTTGACCCATTAATCTGATTCAGGGGCTCTGCAGCGTTTGTCTTTCAGTCATCAATCATCATTCATCTTCCTCACCATGCTGTCTTGGGTAACATGACTTTTACAGTTTTATCTCAAGGCCCTTGATATTACAGGTCGAATTTTTCAGTTTGTGCAAGACTGAATGTGAGCTTGTACATGCAATAGGTAACATGCCCCTATAAATTAACTGCAATGCAGCCTAATCTACTCTGTTCTATGGAAATGGACATTTCTGATGGGGTTTAACGTGCTTCTTATTTTAATCATGCCATTTATAGGCTCGAGTAATACTGCACATTTTCTCTTCCCTCCTTCCTCCTCTTCTTTCACAATTTCTACATCTCTTCACACTCTTTTGTTTTATTTTATTGACAGTGTTATTTAATCTATCAAATTCCATTTCTCCCTCCACACCATCTGTGAATGAATTTAGTGCAAGGCCAAGTTTAATACATGATACAATTGCAAACATCTACTGTGTGGTTAATCGGAGGTGGAAGAAGTATTCAGATCCTTTAAATGCTAACACAGTCTTGTATAACTTATAAAACCTTTATAAAAACTCTTAGATTAGTATAAAAAAAGTTAAAAAGCACCTATAAACAAGCAACTTTGTCTGGTATATCATTTCTAGCATTATGCCTTTATCTATGTAAGCATATGTAAGCAGAATTTTACTGATGTAAAGCAGCTGGAGATTAGCTAGTTCAAACTAATTAATTTAAAGTTTTAAATTTATGCACACCAGCTAATTCCAAGGAGTAGTGAAATGAAGTTAGAAGAACGAAGATTCATTAGTTTACAGGTATTTCATTTTTTTCAGTAATCTTTCATTTTTGGGAGATATTCATCTAACATCTACTATAATGAGATCATTTGGGAGTTTTTAACATTCCTACTTATGTTTGTGAAAGTAAATCTTAGAAGTTAATATTAACTGCTACGCTTACATTGATCCAGAAAGTGTCCAAACATAAAGCATGTCCATATACTCCAGGAAGAAAAATGCCCTAGTTATAATTTAGTATCAAGTCTGAGACTGTGCGGCTATAAAAGGACTTTGTCTATAAAGTGGTGCCAAAGGATGCTGTACACTGAGCTACGTAACTCATAGCAACCTCCCAATCCATCATTTGAGAGAAAAGCCCTGACACACAAAACCTGCATCTTCCATTAGAGCCCTGACAGACTCTAATTCCTGTCCTCACTCCAGTTCTTCGCAGCCCTGTATCTTATAGTTACAATAATGAAGTCTTCTGCCTCCCTCTGCTTTTGTGAAGTGAGCAACTAAGCAAGTCCTTATTAACGCTTTTCTTTTATGTTACCTTCCCCTCTGAGTCTTTGTTTTCCCTTGACACGCGTGTCCTTGAGGAATGAGGGGACTCATGTCTGTGATGGTGTGAATTATCAGACAAACACACAGGGATGAAAGACCAGCTCTTATTTTGGCATAAACACATAAAAACATTTATGGGAATAAGGATGTGTAAATGACTTTCACACGTCAAGTGTCTTCTTTTCCTAGCTGTTGTTTTGCTCTTTTAAATAATTGACTGGCTGTACTTGTAAAAACAGGGACAAATCTGCTGAGTTAATGTCCCAGCCAAAGGAATTTCAGTACCAAACACTATCAATCCCCTCTTTCATAGAATTGTTACCACCATGGCAGTTCATAAATCTTATGTAACCCCAGCTCAGTGATAAAACAAGCCAGTATTCCACCAGCGCTCTCTGTTTATTGTTTCACTGGAGAGCTGGCAGCAGATGACATCTGCTATATTTACCCTCTAGATTACGTTCCATTTCTAAAATACACTTTCACGTCAAGCAGGTCTCTGTATTGGGACTGGAGACATATTAGCACGATTGCTGAGGGCAAACTGTAGGCTGTTCCTAGCCATCAGGGAATAAAGATATTTGTAGTTTAAGTAAGAGTTGGAGCTGTCAGAGATGCACATGGCTTAGACAGTGATCTTATACTGGGCTGTTGGGGCAGAGCAGTGGCAGTGTTCCCTGTCAGACTGTGGCATCTCAGTGTTCCCAGGACTCCCATAGGAATTGAACAGTGTGTGATTGAGGCTTTGACTGGGAGCAGGATCTCTGAGACACAGCATACATGGTAGTGACTATCTATTAGTCTGACATTTTCTTTGTCTTTTTCATTTTTTTTTTTTTTCTTTTTTTTGACTGTAGGCTGGGCAAGATGCAGCTTTATCTTCCAAGGTCTCTTGCCAACCACAGCAGATGGATAGAAACCTCATAAAAACAGCTCTAAGCTTGCCATTTTTACTTAGCATTGAACCACAAATGAATAAATATATAAAAATAGAAGACAATAGGAGAAAAACCTGTATATCTAATGGCATGGTGACATAAACTGATTTAATTCCCTTTGTTTTCCCAAAGTAATGGTTGGGACCAAGATGAATTAAACTGAGCAATGTGCGAATGAAAGTACTTCATTAGAATGCATAACTGACTTCCTGGAGGATCAAGGTGAAATTTAAAACAACCAGCTCTCCATTTCACAACTATTTCTATTCCATCATCCTGAAGCAGTCCTCCCAGCCACACCTCTTGCCTAAAAATAAGAAAAATAAAAGGAGAAGAATAAAGCACTGCAACATCAGTTAAGGAGGCTAGAGATGCAATGCAGCACAATGCTAAGATATTTTAAACAGGCACTGTGTGTCACAAGCAACTACATGTTAAAGCAACGGGGGATCTTTACTGGGATGCTGGAATAATTAAAAAAATATCTCTGCAACACAAAACTATGGCGGACCAAAACTGCAAAAATAAAAATAAAAAAATGGCTGAATACACAAATTGATATGAAAAAACTGTCTTTCCATTAAGAAACTTATTCAATGTGATATGCATTTATATTTCTATTGTCAATTTCAACAGTTTTTTTTCATTTAACTTATTATTAAAACTACTATTTATTTATGTCAAAATGTAATTTTCAGGACTATTTATTTATTTTGGTACTTTTTAAAATTTCCTTTCTTTATATTTTTATGCTTGTATGTCCTTCAGTATTACTTTTTCTTTTACATTTTCTTACCGCCAAAATGGTTTATTTTTGTATTTTATTTTCATTTGATATTTTATTTTAGTATTCATTTAGTGGCACTTTTTTACTCGGTCATTATCTCTTCATTTCCAATCTTGCATTTTCTTCCGATACTCAAGCATTCTGTTTTTTATTTCTGTGTTTCTTTTGACAAATATGCAGGAAAAATAAATACATTCAACTACTTGGTGGTTATTTTATTTGATCAATACAGCTCTGATTGTCAAGTACCAGTGGTTAGGACAGGGATTACTGACCAAATGCAGTAACCTTTTCTCGACAGCGTCTTTCAGCTCTTCTCTTTTAGTTTGGATCATCATCTTCTCAGTTTTGTCCAGTTTATTTCAGTTATGCTTCCATCCATTACCTGTACATAATTTATCCAGTTGAATTAAATGAATAAAAAATACTTGTTTCAAAAAACACAACAGGGTGCACTGCAGTGCAGCACCCAAGTCGATGATGAAGTTAACTTCTGATTTACAGCTTCCGGGATGCATAAAGGGGAATTCCACTGCTTTCTTGGAGACCTTGCATGCATTACAGGGCGCTGTTGTGCTGGTTTTTCTCTGGCAGAACACCGGGAAGAAGAGGAAGGAGAACGGTGGTTTGTGAAAGGTTCTTCGAAGGTTAGGTACTACCTTCAGTGATCATTTAGAAAAATTTCCATCTCAAAGATCTAGGCAATGTTCTCCGAGCATCACAGCCAACTTTACCAGAACCTTTAGTTCCTTTGTTGGTTGTGCATGTCTGCAGCTGGAACACCTTCTTGATTACCGAATTTACAAGAATCAGTAAACAGTCATCAGTGACTGTATGATTTTCAGCTAAGACAGCAAAGTGCCAAAGATCCTGCATAATCTCCTGAAAGTCAGACATTTCTGCAAGGGTTCTACAGCTCAAAACCTACATCTCCCTCCTGACGCCACAAGCAGCAGAGCCAGGCAGAGCCAAGCAGGCTCGGCTGCATAGTCCTCCCTGCACTTAGAGCCTGTAACCTGCTCAGTGTTTGACCAATAGGCAAGGATCTTCTGCTAAGACATGCCTTTCAAGACCAGATAGATTAACACAAAGTTAAATTAAAACAGTTGAAAATGAGCATAGAAATATACATTTATTCAACATTTTATCTTAATGGAAAAAATATTTTTTAAATCTATAAAAAAATATATCTTTTTTTGTATAATGTATTGCCATATAAATTTGTTTATTGGGCCATTTTTGTAGCTTCCATCCCCCATATTAAACAGCACATTGCACCTCTATTGTGAGTTTGATGCCCAGTTATTTTATGATGCAAGGTCTTTGTGGCTTGAATGGTTTCAACGAGTGATGTCCAAGGCTGAAGAGCAGCATTTGTTAGAAAAGAGAAACAGAAAAATCTGTTTCAGAGTTCAGGCTAATTCAGAGCATTAAAATACACAAGGGAAAAAGGGCGAAAAAGGTCTTTTCTGCTCCAGAAATAGAGTTCATTTTGATGAAGGTGGCTACACACACAGCAAAATATTTTTTTACTCAGATTTTGGAAGATATGGAGGGAAAAAATAATTTAAGGTGAATTGAAATAGGTGATTCCAGTAAATCCAATTCGCCCTTATCCCAATTGCATAAGCATAATAAGGTCAAAACATTGTAGAGCTGGTGTAAATGACCAAAATTAAGATTATTCCAAGACAATTGTCATGGATTTGCATATAAAAAGATGTGTGCTCATGAAAGACCTTGGCCTACATTCAGTAATTATTATAACTCCATCCTACTGTCTTTATTCAAAGATTTTCCTCTTTATTTATCTTTCTGGTACTGTGGGTAATCCTTAGTTATGATATGGTGCCATACCACTCTGTAACACCTTCATTCACCCTCAAAATGTGATAGTTTAAAGGAGTGGTTAAAGCTAAATGAATGCACTTACCAGAATTAGCTAAATTACCATGTTGTGGTTGAAGTTATTGGAATGATTTTAAAGTAGTTCTACAGCAATTACCAGCAGCTTTACTGTTCCTAGAAGTCAGGCTGAGCCATGACAGACATCTGAGCACAGATAACATAAGCCAGAACCGGGACACGATGGATATTACATGAACTGAGCTCAGATGTGACTGTGACAATAGCCTGTCTCATTAACACCAGGGATGACAAGGCCAAATTTGCTAGAGCTATGGAGCAGGAGGTGAGTGGAACCACAGAGCCAGAGACAGAGGCTTTGGAAAACGGAGAGGTGATTGTTCCTTCTTTTCTTTTTTTCCCTCATTCCTCATTGAGTGTTTAAGTTTGCCTCGCAGCTCAAGCAGAAACCCCTATTTGGAAGCATCTACACACCTGCAAACTCTGGAGACTGAATTAGCGATTGTTTTCACCTCAAACATCTTGAACTAAATGAGTTCTGACTGTGATGTAGATGGAATGGAAGAATAAACTGAGGCATAATAGGCAAGATAAATCAATGCACGGAGTCAGGAGTGCATTCTAGTAAATACCATTGTCTGTGCTGGTGAGATTGCATACAATCAAAATAATATACATCATATTTGCCTTAAATCAGATAAAAGAAACAACTTTCATGTGGAGAAAAACATCACTGTCTCTATTTTTTAGACTCTGCTCTATTTTTATGATATGCCACTTTACATTCTCAATGCCAAAAGGGCAGATGCCCAGGTGCTAGTGAAACTGAACTGCTGTCCTCAGCACACAGAGGCAATGTTACCTGGGGAGAATAGCTCAAGAAGGGGAAGAGCTGTCACAGTAGCAGGAGAGCCCCCGGGATTACTGTCAACAGTCTCCTGGACTGTCTCCTCCAGCCTCTCCCCATCCCACCCCCCTGTCTTCTAAGACTCGTGGCATTCTAGTTGACATTGACCTTTAAACTCCAATTAGCCACTTAATCACAAATTAATTATTAATATCTGAAAAACCAACAGGGCTTAGGTTGTTTGTCTCCTTCACCTCATTATCATCCACTAATGACTATCCTTGCATCTCATTTCCACAACAGAGGTAAAGAAAATGGCATTTGCATCAGAATCAGATGATTTTTCTTTTTAATAGGGCAAACCAGAATGGGCAGAATTTTTCAGTGCACATTCTGCAATTTTTACCTCTGACTCCTATTTAAAGTCCAAATGTTGTGTGGATTTAATCGTTCAGATGTCTCTTCAGACTGCATTAATAAAACAGCCCTGTGCTGAATAAGAGAGTCACATCCACTTCTAAACTCACAGCCCTCGTGACCTAATTCATCCTGAAATGGTTGACAGGGAAGTGTGAAATGGCTCCTAAAAAAATAAAAAACAAACAAAAAAAAGGCAACAGCTTATGATAAAGATTAGACACACCAGTCCATGCTGTCTTCTCTAGACATTCAAGCGCACTTGCTAATTATTTGTCTTTCTCTTTTAGGTGCCATGTGATCAAAAAGTGCCGGAGTCATCCGTGGAAAGTATTGTGCACTAAATAAATGGCTTTTGGGTTTCAAGAATCTCCTTTGGCTAAATCAGACATTTGGAATGCACTGACAGAGCCTGAGGTGCACTGCCTGGGAGTCCAATAAATGCAACTCAGCTATCCAATAACAGGTAATGTTTCCCTGTCAATTATCTTAGACTGTGTTTTCTAGGAGAGACCTTCAGAATACCAATTGGTCAGTTTCTTGAGTTATCATGTTTACCTCTCCTACCACATCATAGCTTGAACAAAAATAAAGAAAGACAAAGTTTTGCCTTGCAGATTTCATCTCCATGCATTTACTTGATGTTTTGGTTACTCTACTGTTTTAAACAGAAGTGTAAAAGGTTTTAAAATTTAGACTTCTAAACAAGTGTCAGCCTGGGGTAAAAATGTCATCCTCCACTTAGATTTACTTTCTATTTTTCAGGCAGCTTAAAAAGATTTAGAGGATCAGTTTGAGGTTTATATTTTTGCTCCTCTCTACATTATCCTCTTTACTTCTCTTCAAACCTCCCTCTCCTCCTGACTCTCAGTCATCGGTCCACGGTGCCTCTCATCCCCGCAGAAACACAAGTCACGCAGGAAAGTACAACAATGCAGAGCTGACAAGAAGTGATAGCACAAGGCCAACACTCTGAGAGGATTATGATGGCGATAATACAAGCATGAAAATGTTTTCTCTTTAAATAGAAGTTTCTTTGGGTCTTGAAGATTGGCTGAAAGTTTGCAACATGCAATGACAGATGGGCCAGTATTACACTAGTGCAAATTTGTGTAGACTTTTCAAATCATTCGGCTTGCTCTGGGCACTGTGTGACTCCTAATTTGCAGACAGCTATGCCATGTGTCTTAAAAGGGAAGCATTTGTTTTGATTATTTCAATATTATCCTTGTAAATTTCAACACAAGACTTGGTGGTTATGAGTCATACCATCCGTTGGTAAAAAAAAAAAAAAAGAAAGAAAAAAAGTCTCTGTGACAGAGGGGAGCCCCTTTTCATCTGTGAGTATCTGATATTGTGAAGAGCAGAAGTGTAGTTGGTGGCTGAAGGGCTCCTCTGATGCCACTGACACATGTGCATGAGATATAGCCTGCACAAGTGAGCAGAGCTGGAAGCTGAAGAGCAGAGGCCACAGGTGTTTCCTTTGTGCTGCATTTGTTGTGCTGAAATCATTAATGGAAAATTCTCCAACCCTGCCAGCATGTACCAAAAGCAACATGAGGAGTCTGCTGCGTTATAGTTAAAACATGCATTTAAAGCATCTTTTCTAAATGTGCCACAATCACTACAAATAATTATCAATGCATTTGATCAGTCACTGTCGCTGGAAGGTGAAGAAACAAACTGTCCTTTTTTATTGTTTCATTTCAGATTATATGATCATGATACAATTTTTCAAAATTATAACTAAATTGGTTTTCATACATTTCCTGATGGTTGTTTTTCTGTACAAACACGAGGCTTGCTAAGCTGTAGTGTTAATACAATCCTCTTTGTGCTCTTTAAGCCAAATTCCATTAAGAATGCTGATCACATTAAATAAATTCTGTGCAAATGCCTGTCATAATTAATCTTATCTTGCAAGCCTGACACAAACAAAACCCAAACCCTACCAAGTGTGTGTGCATGTACATGTGTATGCATGCA
The DNA here is from genome assembly GCF_017639745.1 of Melanotaenia boesemani. Lineage (NCBI taxonomy): Eukaryota > Metazoa > Chordata > Actinopteri > Atheriniformes > Melanotaeniidae > Melanotaenia > Melanotaenia boesemani. The sequence goes on from NC_055690.1 coordinate 15,882,361, forward strand.
CCACTAGTTTTTGATATCCATTTCATATAATCACGTAGCAGTACAGATGTATACCTGAAGGGAACACAGACTTAGTTTTGCACTGAAATTTTAAAAGTTCTAATATATGAATTCAGTCATTCAGTCAACAGAGGAAGCTGTCCTCCTTCTCCTCCCAATAACAAGCTCAGTCATCTGTTTGTGCTGGCAGAAACAACCTATAATTCTGTTTGCAGACTATGTGAAATTTGATGGTCATGAGAGCAAGTGCATGTTTAAGGTAAAAACTGCATCCATGATGGTGATGATCATGTTGTAAAACACAGGTGCTGTTGCCCTGTTATGCTGTGTTCTGTGCAGCATCGTTGTGTCATGTATTCTGTGCAATATTGCCTACTTGGTGATGGGAGTCCAGGGGCTCAGTCTGTGGAAAAGAATTTCCCCTCTGGGACAATAAAAGTCTAAACCATATTTGTTTTCTCACCAATACCAAGTAGTTTTGATTTCTAATGCTAACCATGTGAAACCAATGCCGAAACTATACCAGCAGGCGACAAAGCATTCTGACAAGCACATGAAAGACAATGTTACATTCAGAAAATTGAACTGTTTAGATATATATATATAGCACTTCTAACCATGGTTAATTTGCAGGCGTTGTCTCCCACAGCTTTGCTATTGTTTCAACCAATGAGAAAGAAGATTACCCGAATGTTGTTTGACACCTTCCTGGTTTAGGATCTCCATGAACTGTTCCCCCTTATAGTGGCACTGCAAAATTGTGAAGTTGTGTGATTTGCTTAGCTTAGATTACTGATATGTTAGTTTTCTTAAGTGATCAAAGAACTAACACATTAACAGAAAAACCATATTCAAAGACAGATTTTATTGATTACCTTCCTACTGTCTGCCTGCAAACTTTACAGAATCCAGACTACTTTACTCTGATCACATACTACTCCTTTCTACTATCTTTTTTTTTTCCACAGAGGCTAGTAATGAGCCAAATCTAATGGGAGAAACTTGTGGAACAATCTTAGAACAAAAACATTCTACAGTAGATGTCGTTTATGGCTCAGTTACTAACACAGTCCTGCTCTATGTGTTCTCTGGTGAAATTATTTATTATCAAAGTAGTTTACAGGGTTTTCCCCCTTTTTTCGTGAAATAGTGTCACATTACAGTAATTACATAGGGATTTTAAAAATGGAGTAATGTTCTTGCCAGCTGAGATATTTTCCAGCATCTTCTAAATCTTTGCAAGTTGGATTTTTGAGCTATTCAAAAATTAAATCAACCTTCTCAAAGATCTCAAAGTCAGCACTTCTTAATATGTCAAAACACTGTCAATCCTATATCCTTTTCCTTTTTTTAAAAAAAAAAAAAAGGTATGTAAGACAGCCACCTGTTTATGTCTGCCTAGACGATTTGTTATATGCAAAACAGAAAAAGCTTCAGCTGAGCCTCTTATAATCCTGAATAACATGTAGCAGCAATTACAGAACACCACAGCATCTTAAATTCAGTGGACATCTTGTCCTTTCCATCTCAGAGCTGCTCTGACAGATCATCCCTTGTGCCCACTCGGTGGTTGACTGGTTTTGAGAAAAAAGGAATATTGTAAAAACAAGACAGATACAGAAGTAAAGACAGAGATGTAATGGCATGTATGCTTGCATGGAAACATAAATGCACATATGTATCCAAAAGCCGACTCACTCACATGTTCTATAAGCCAAACATATGTTAAGAGTGTGTTGTCACAGTTGCAGTTGGATGTGCACAACAACAGATGTTTAACACGTTTTGACATACTTAAGAATTCTTAGACATGATCATACCATGTCACAGCCATAATATACTTGAACTTAAAATCATAACCAAAGTATGAATCATTGGATTATTATAAAACTTGTTGTCTACTCCATAAAAATTATAAACAGGCACAGCGAGCCAAAGTGTTAAGGAAGCCTGGAAGGTGTAACATGACTCTCTCCTTCTATATGTTTATGAATGGTGGAGCTGTCACAGTAAATGCTGAACCTAATGCATCAGGAAGGCTCCCTGGAATGTGTTATTTTTGGTGAAAAAACTAAAATAAAATTTACCAGAGAACTTCGGTGTGCTGACGCATCTCTGCTGCACTGTTGTAGACTCAGACATGTTGGCATACTGGGCACTTTTGGCAGACTGGTGCAATCTGTACTTTGACTGTATTTTTGTCTTGAATGAAGAGATTTTCTGTCCAGCATTGTGCAGTGCTAAGTTGCATCAGGAACTGGAAATTTTTGGAGTACAAACTCTATGAATGCCAATCACCTGTCTTTTAAAACTTGATTGGAGATAGAAATGGGTAAATTGGTAAATCTAAAGAGAATGCCCATCGTGACTAAAGACGATGTGCAAGTCGTCTCATGAAATATTACAATGAAGTGGCCTTTTTATGCATAAAAGGCTGTGAGGATGCAGGTTTAGAAATGTAACCTTCCCCCAAAGCTGTTATTGCTTTAAGCAGTTATCACTACGGTTTCTTTTATCTCAACTGTTGGAACAGCAATAATCAATCTGATGACAGCAAAAAAAAAACATGTTTCTCTCTGCCCCTGTGGCACATATCACATAGCACATGAAACAAACACACTCTTAACAGATGGTTTTTCGCAAGACAGACTAAATAAATCACAACACAAATCATGGGTGTTTTGTGGTGACCTCCACCACGGATGTATCTTGTGTGTGTGTGTGTGTGTGTGTGGCTTTTTGAAGGTTTTACTATGTCCTGTGCCAGTTTTGTTTTGCAAAGATTACATAAGATAGAGACCTGGTCAGTTGTCTCTCTTGGACATAAAGTCAAAATACAGTGGTTGCTGAAGTTGAGTAGCTATAATCTCCAGGTCCACGGGGGGTCTCAAGGGGCTACAGCAAAATGAGAAACAGTTTAATTTAACTATTATTTCACTTCTTCAATAATAGCACAGTGGGAGCATATAGCAATGTAATTCATTCTCATTAGTGGTTTAACTCTGCCTACTGTGCAGTCAGTTATGCAGCGTTATGACCAATTAAAGCCTGATATGAAAGAAACTGTTCTTGAGGCAAAATACGCTATCAAGTAAGAGTGGACTCATGTGAATATATATATAAGGAATAGTCATATTAAAAGTTTGGGGAGCGTTTATCTTTTTTCCATGAGGTGCTAAAGGTCTTTAGAGCTCCATAGTCTGTAGCCTGCAGAGAAAAATCTTGCAATTTGCTCCATCACATTTAAATGTTCTGACCCGCAGTAAATAATAATCTTCCAGCTGAGTGCAGTGCTTGTAGAGATAGCTTTGTGACCCAGGCACAACTCATAAACTGCAGTGCGGCATCAGCTGTATTAATATCACACAGTCGTCCCAATGTATCCTTACACAGATGAATTTTTAATTCCCAGCGACCTTCGGTGCGTGTTGTGCAATTTAAAGATGCGCTTCAAATGGCGCATCGTCTGTAATAACACATCTGCAGGGCAGCATGGTGCATTAAGAACGTGTCATGTTTACGCCAAACATCTGTTTATAAGCGTGAGAAGTACAAGCAGTGGACACAACGATCCACAATCAGATTTTTGCCAGATGTAGTCCTGCAGGGAAATTTGTTAATTTAGGGCAAAACTTGAGACTTTACTCACCCCTTTTGAACATTTTGCAGGTCTAAGTGTATTTCGTCTTGTGTCCTGTGCGAATCATCAATTCGTATATTCCAGCCTTAAAAACTTGTGCAGTTCACTTTTGAAGTTGATCCGGATCTTTTCGTGTCTCGTCGTGCGAATGTCAGCTGTCACTCCATGGTTTGCCGTGCGCGCCGCTAAATTGAGTTGCTCTGCAGATTCTCGTGGCTTCAATTATCTCCTTTCTCATAAAAGTCTGGTAGACCTTAGTCGAAGCTTGCAAATTAAACCACAATCACTGTGTAACTGACGCACTAAAATTATCCTCTCAGTCCGATAAATTACTCCAACGTGTGTGGTGGGCATGGACACGCAGCAGTCCGACACAACCCGTTGGCAGCCAACTCCTTTCAGCCTCTTAAATGACCATACAGGCTTCAGATCAGCTCTGGTGGCAGGTCGGCGGTGAAAACAGACAGACTCCAAAAAACACAAATCTATAAATTATACTGGCCACACTCACATTCCTCAAAACCATCCAAATCGCATCATATTTGTTATAATCTCTAATTAACATAAGTTATTTGAATTCCCATTCCGCCTCAGATGTCGGATTATAAACGCAGACTCCTCAAATCCTCCTTAATAATGTAGACTTTGATGCAGTCGGTTTCCTTAAAATCTCCCTTTTCAGCTCTCCTCTGCTCTCGCAATTCTTACATTTCTGTGATCTTGTCTGAGAATATTTCTTCTGTCTCATTGCTTCCCACCTTTGGATCAGATCGCTGGTGCGCCCAGGGAGAAAGAAAAGTGTTATACCACCTCAGCCCCTCCACCGGGCAGCATGCTGTTCCATCCTTCTCTCTGCCATCCCTGTCTGCACCAGCCTGAGACACGCTGCTCCCTGACACCACAGGTCTTTATAATATATATGATATGACAGAAGAATGGGGAAAAAACTTCAGCATTCAGCATAAATTATTCAATTAGCTGACGCTGGTTTGCTAAATGTGTTTAATATGCATTTTGAAACAGCCACTCTAAATAATTTTTTTTAAAATGACCTTGTTATTGTGATTTTTGCTATTAGTTGCTGCCTTTTATTACTTTTTAATGTGTTCTTTTCATCGTAATACTTTTAATGTTTTTTTGTAAAGCACTTTAAATTGACTTGTATATGAAATGTGCTGTATTTATATATATATATATATATATATATATATATATATATATATATATATATATATATATATATATATATATATATATCGCATTTTCAATTTTACATGGCCAATAAAGCAGTTTGTGCATAAATATGTTTTTATTTAAGCATATTTAAGCTTAAAAATATGTAAATAAAATTTTTATATTAACGCTGAATATAAACATGAATGTATGTAATAGATATTTAATTTTATTTTTGCTCATTTTAATGTGAAAAAAGTTGGTACTGACTTCTGAACGATAGCATATTATCTGCTATAATCTGTAAACTCCCTTTCACTGGCATTGGTAACATCGGAGCTCGGCTTGTCTTGTCTCCTATCTTTACTCGATTACTTTCGCCTTTCTGTTTCTCACGTGTTTTATGTTTGGGAGAAGAAGAAAAAACATGGCTGCGCCCACGAGTGAAGTGCAGGTGGTTCCTGTAAAAAAGCCTGCAGGTAAATATTAACGTTGCTTACAAACTAATAAATTTAGACAAATGTATAAACGTATGTGATCACTTTTATAAAGCTCGCCCTCTGTGCCTGTGAGATACAGATATACCGACTTGCTCTTTGTTTAAACACACAGTCACCGGACAGTGATGCAAAGTAGAAGAGCGAATAGTGCTTTATCTTATTTAGCTAATTAGATGTATTCATTGTAATATAACCTATTTGCTAGAATAAGAGTAATTGTTACGGTCCAGTCAGTTATAGTTGTTGAAATAAATCTGTCTAGCAGGATATGAGAGTTCAGCTGGCTATTGTAGTCATGCATTTACAAATTCATCATTTTAAATTGACATAGGAACCTCCACTCAACTTATCAAATTTATTAGGTACAACAGAGATTATTAGAACAAGTATTCGCTCCAAAAGAACGAATTCACCAGTTTATTGTAACATATTTGCAAGTGTGGGTGATGTAAAGATCTGAAGGTCCTCTGATTGGCTCATCTAGGCTGCCACGTTATTGGAAGCTGCAGCATCTGTGCTGAGCAAACTTCTTTTTTCTGTCTCACGATGTGAATAACTCCGAGTATTTGAAAGTGTGGGTGAGGTAAAGATCTGAAGGTCCTCTGATAGTACCTGAAAAACAAGAGAATAGGAGGAAGGAAGACTGGATAGATGATATGATTAAGAATGAGGAGGATGGGGGAGTTGATCCAAGGATGAGGGAGAGAGGGAGGATGACCCTGAAAAGACAATAAGTTTTTTCAGGGACAAATTGTTGTTATTATTATTAAGTAATGTTTTACCTAACTGCCTTTCATAGAGTTAAAACTTTATTGAGAATGTCTAGTGAGCATTTGTTTTCATGTGTATCTGTGTATGCATTTGTTAAAAATAATTATTTATCTTACATTAATAAACAAAACAATACACAATATTTAATATGTAAATCTCTGAACCCAACCAAGGACATTTTAGATTTTGATCGACCTTCTTTGTATATGGAAAATATTATCTTTGAACAATGTCCTTCACGCAGAAAAGAAAACACAAAGAAATAAACGGGTATCAGGAATTATTTAAAAAGTTATCTATAAGGTGGCATAACACAGAAATCTCACTAAGTGTATTTGACCCATCTCTAGATGAATGAATTAGCTTGCCAAAGAGCATCTTAATGCTGTTTAGACTACACATCCTGATGAACTGGACCAGTTCCATTAGGAAGAAGGGCCCACAGTTAGTCCTGAACACTATGCACTGATTAACACGTCTAATGTTACTCTTTCTTTAGTAAACAACTGCTGTGGCTAAATAAGTGTTAACTTTCATTATTTCCGATTATGCTTGAATAAATGCAATTTCACATATTTTTAGTGTTTTATGTTTGCTTGCTTTATTGTCATTTTCTGTCACCCATGAAAATAATGGAAGAAATATTTTGAAAACTACTGCAGACTACTTTAACAGTGTATGAAGAAACAGCATGACCATGATAACAAAGCAAAAAAAGTTTTGAGTATGATTTTAATATAGACTATAGCCTTGTGCTGGTTATTGTTTTTTTTTTATTATTATTATCACTATTTTATTTCAACATGAGTTTGCCAGATTGCTTACAGCTCAATAATCTAATTTTCTGTCCAGTTCGAGGCCCACGGCGAGCAGCCAATCAAATTCCAGATGAAATCCTTCAAGACCCTGAGTTGCAGGAAGCAATCACAGCTCTGCCTGCAAATTACAACTTTGAGATTCACAAAACAGTTTGGCGAGTGAGACAAGCAAAAGCTAAGAGAGGTAAGTTATAATTTTTCTTTCTGTTGTTGTCTCTGTTCTCTACATTTATGCTAAGATGGTGCTTTCTGTTAAGATGTAGCAATTTAGCAGATTTCAAATGAGGTAGTGACAATTCAGGGATGCAGTTTTTAAAGCCAAGTTAGAGCCTGTTTTTAATTTTTCTCACTTTTGGAAAAAAATTTTTTAGGTTACATACAATAGTGTCTTTATCTGGCAGGATGCTGGAAATTCATTCTAACAACCCGGCAAGAAAAGTTCACTCCTTCATGTTCATGTTGACTACAGTTGATCCTTTTTTTTTTTTAAAGAAAATGTTAAATTTTGATATCAAGAACTAAAGAGCTGTAGCTTGAAAGTGGTTAGAGATAAAGGCACACAGTAAAAGAGAAAAATATGGCTGTTTTTATGATAGGGGTATATTTACTCATCTCTTTTGTGTATTGATTGTGAATCTGCAAATAGCTGAGAAAGTGCGTCATCAAGATAAGATTCTTTATTGATCCCACGGTGGGGAAATTTCACTGTTACAGCAGCTCAAACACCAAGTAAAAGAGACATTAAACAATAGACAAAATAAAAAAAACAAAGACACAAAAAGTATGTGCAATAAATAGTAAATAATAATAACAGAAAAAGAAGGACAGTCTTTATATACACAGCCTCACCCAGTTTGATGTGCAGTGGTGAGGTGTTATTACACAGGTGAGTATGGATATATAGAAGACATGAATTAACCGTTTAAGTAAATGAGTGTAATGAAAAAAGATCCTAAAGTGCATAGCTAGGACATCAGTAAACATCAGTGCAATGATAAAACATCAATAAACATCAGTCCTACTGAGATATGAAGAAGTTTATTTTTTGTTAAATAACAAAATTATAGTGCAGCATTAAACAGTCTGACGGTGTTTGGTTGAAGGACCTGCAGAACAGTGAAAAAGTGTTTTGTGCATGTTTTCTCTGTAATCTGCACTGTATCACTGACAATGAATGCATCCTCGCATCAGCTCAGTGGGGTGTCTTTAAAACTAGTAATTCACACTTGCAACTTATTATATAAATATAAAAAAACAAGATTCACAAGCAACACACATTGCTGATGCTGTTGTTGTTGTGCTTTTAAAATCAGAATCAGAAGTATTTTATTTATCCCAGACGTGTTAAATTCCAGTGTTAAAGCAGAATTATAGAAAAAGAAAAGAACAAAAATTAAATGAACTGTATGATGCATAAATACTATATACAAAAGACATTTGACCAATATCCAGATCAAAAATGGAAAAGAAAAAGAAAATATGTGCATCAGGAAGTCAGGATTATTAACTCTGGAGAACTCAGGAATGTTGTATGACAACTGACATGGTAACTGACATATCATACAGATACATCAAACCCATCTAATCACATTTGCTATGAATTGAATTGAATTTAACTGTTATATCAGTCCACAGCACAAAATGTTGCAGTTTCAGAAAAGCAGACTAAAACTTGTATAACTTTCCTTACTTTGTTCCCAACACAGACACGAGACTTAAGTTTCAGTTTGTAAGGACATTGAGATCCTTTGTCTCCACACATATTCTGCATTAGACTTATTCCTACTCCTGTTCTGACATGCTGGAAAAAGATGATTTAATCTTATATCTGATCATTCATTCATTCATTCATTCATTGATTATGTATATTTTCCTGCTGCTGGTGCTGATTTCACTGCAGATGCTTAAAGGAGGAAGGGAGAATCAAAATGCTTATCTTGTCACCTTATCTATATTCTTTAAATGTTCTATTCCTTACTTTTTCAGTCTTCTCTCACCCCCCAAATGATTAAGATTAGGAGTTAAAGATACATAGCGTTAAAATTGTTGGTTAGGTCTACCTGTTACTAAATACATGGTTACAAAAATACACATGGTTATGGCTTACACCAGGCATCTGGAGCTCCGGTCCTTGAGGGTCTCTGTCCTATAGACTTCAGGTGCTTCCGTGCTCCTACTCATCAGATTCAGATTAACTGTAAAGGTCTGTGTAAAAAAAAAAAAGCCAGTGGTGTATGCTTCCTTCTCATTATGGATGGTTTAAAAAAGGTGTTAATGTTCTAGGAAAAATGCTGTATGGACATTTGGTCGGACACAAAAGCTTTAACCAGTCACAAGTCCACAGCATTAATCATCATTTTATTTTAAGTATGTCAACAGCAGCGTGCACAGACATTTGAAATACTGCTGGGTATAGGCTTTTAAATTGCACTATTGGCTGCTAAATTAACTGACTGAATCGAATCAGAGGCTGGATGAAGAAACATAGAAGCAAAGGATCTGCAAATGTCTTGTACATAGCCGTTATTTACATAAGAGGATTGGTTTTAATTTACAGTCGCATTATTTAGCAGGGATGGAGCTAAAATTACATTTTTGTCGAAGGATATTTGTCTCAAACTGTCACGCTAACAGCTAACAAACGGCCTACCATGCTCGTCATCATCCTGATTTAAAATAATTTCTTTTATCCTCATTGGCAGTGTCAGCACAACATGCAACTAAAATCAGTACATACACTTTTATTGTTACTCTTAATTAAAATGGCTTTCAAAATGTACAGATTTGCAGCTTGCAGGGAATATGTTAATGCACAGGATGTAGAGCATTAAGCATTGCAAACAGAAAGACAGTGTGTTCTAGACTTCATTGTGAAAAGTGCTTCTGTGCCTTGACCTACTTTGAAGACTTTATTGTACAATTGCTTACCTGCAAGGTTCACATAAGTTCATCCAACACAGGGCCAAATAGAACAGACCTAGTTTCCAAATGGCCTTTAAGACCATCTTACAGCGACTGTTCTATTAAAATGTAACATCACTGAACTGTTTCTGACAATAAAAATCAACAGCAAATATGCAGAGACTGCTGTCTTTAAGGCTAAATAAAGTCCACAGCAAGGACATTATTCAAAAAAATTCGTCCTCCTTCTGCTGTTTTCACTTTTCTTGGTCAGCATGGACAGCAAAGTGAAGCAAGATGCTTTTCACAAGCAACTCCAGTGTGGTGGGTGTCAGTTAACACTGACTTTGTGTATGGGATGTGTTGGCCTTTTTTTGTCGTTCGAGGGGTGGCATCCCTCCTGGGACTTGCACTTATGTGTTTTTGATATCTTTGAAATGCTGCAAGTGCCCCAACTCTGATTTCTCCTCAGCAGATCTCTGTGCATTTTTTTTTTATGGAAATAAAATGTTTTATTATATTAGTTTTTTAAGCTATGTTTAAAACCAAACTTAATCTCAAACTAGAAAAATTTCTAACTGAAATGATTCAGCATGCAACAAATTATTGCACGCTGATGGTTGTTAACCTGTTTATTCAGATTTAATGTCTTTCTGCCTTCTTTTGTTATCAGCTTTATTTCAATATGGAGATCTTTTCACCAAGGAAAATCTTTAATAGTCAAGTCTGCAGTTGGTTACATTGACTGTGAGCAGTTTCTTTAGTAATAGCTTTTGTTTTTTCATGTTTTGGGTTTGGGTCATTCTTGACATGTTTGTCAGGACTGTGACCCCTTTCCAGAAGATTGTGTTGTAAAAAAAAACAATTTCCGCATCAGGCTGTGAGCCAGATATTTCATGACGTTTTCATCCAACAGCATCCGTACATCATTTTCTGCTCCACTCATTCCCTCATGTATATTTTGACTTCCTCTAATGTGGGGTTTTTCGTGTCATGGTGTAACATTTCAGAGCTGCCCCCAGCCTGAGGATAAAACATATCATCCTTCACTAGTATAAATGTCTAAATGTGTGGCCTGCCTGTCCCTTAATGCCTCAAGTCTAAATATGCAGATGTAATGCCAAGAGGATTGCATCCTTTTCACATATTTCTCTGTTGGGATCATGCTGTTTACCACATCCTGCTGGTGCTTCCTTTTTTGTTGTTTGTGATGTTTCCTTGTTTTATCCGAGCTCATCCTTTTTCTCTCTGAACTCAAAGAGAATAACTCACCTTATCACCCCTGTCCCTCTCTGTTCCCCTTTGTGTCCATCTGCTTCTTTGTCATCCTTTGAACTCCTCTAGAGCCTCACACAGTTCTTTTGAAACTAAGCACTAAAGAACATACGATAGAATCTGATATTGGCTGCTACTTTTTTTGTTTTTGTTTATAGTGAAAACCTGTGTTTGGCTTTGTCTAATTATTCACCTGAATCTAATTCAGTATTGTTTTGCATTTTAGCTCCTCAGCAACTTCTTCTTCTTCTGCTGTTGGCTGTCAGCTTTCTTACTATTACACATTGAGTGTAATGTTTTGTCTCTAGGGAAGCATAATTTGAATTATGCATGTAAGAGCGTGCTCCTCAAGTAGTCATTTCCAGATTTTGACATGGTATTGAACTCAGTAGGGTTTTATGAAATTACTCTTATTTAGTTTAAAGCAACACAAAAAAAGTTTCTAACTTTAAAACTTGTGCTTCCGACTCGTTTTCATGGCACACTGACAGTTATTATGCACACTCCTGGAGCCTTTGTTACCCTGGAGCCTCTTAGGGCTGCGCCTCGCAATTCTTTTTTTTTTTTTTTTTTTTTTCCTCCACCTGGAGCATCACGTGACACCTACATTTTGCTTTGTGACATCTCGTGACATGACAGCAACTGACCATTTTTAACATGCGCCATAGCTGATTCAGCAACAAGGATATTATTGGAGGAAGTGAGCAAAAAAAAAAAAAAAAACAAGAGCGAAAGTAAGAAAGTAACAGCGAAAGAAATAAGACAAGAGTCAACATTGGACTGACTTTTACTGCCTGGAGAGAGCTCGGAGGAAAGACAGAATGCAAGACAGATTCTGAATTAGACGTTGTTTGGGGACGCACATGAGCAAAAATCTGCTGAAGTTTCGTAGTGCAGCTTTGTTCTTTAATTTGACCAAAGTTGTTCAGCCTTGCACAGATTTCTTATTTGTATTTTAGAGGAAACCTAAACGAGACATACAGATGAAGCCAAAAAGTCAGTACAGCTTTGGGTGTCTTGAGTCCTAATCACAAGATCATAGTCAAGTTGGGTGTTTCTTTTTAACTTCAAGACAACAGACACCTTGTGGAGCATTTATGTCTTTCTAGTATCTGTTGTTTTTTCATGGTAAAGTTATTATGACAGTATGAAATCAGGAAAAAAATAAGACTTAAGCAAAAACCTAATAGTGCTACAGTCTTGAGGTCTTTTAACTTTCTAGCCGGAGATTGTTTGGGCCAACCTCTTGTGCTCTGTATCACTGTTTTATGGCAGGGGTGTCAAACTCAAATACACAGCGGGCCAAAATAAAAAGAATAAACTGGAATGGTTCAGTGTTTTGTAAAAATATATACATATATATATATATATATATATATATATATATATATATATATATAAATACATATATACACACACACACACACACACACACATATATATATATATATATATATATATAAATATATAAATAAAGCTTGTGTGTGTGTGCGTGTCATATTTCATAGTGAAAGTTATAGAATCTAATACAGCTGGCCATCCATGATGCCACAATATGAAATTAGATGAGTAATTGTTATGCCTTTATAAACTCTTCTACCTTTTGGGACCTTTGTTTCCTGTCCAGATGCTTGTATCTGTTGTGGTGCTTCTTTTCAAAGTGTCTCCCACGTTGCATTTTTTCATTGTAGCCACACTGTCTCCACTCAGAAGATGCACAGCTTTGCTTTTACATCCGTAACATATACTCTTCTTTCAAAGTCCACTTTTCATTTAGCCATTTTTTGGGGAGAGGCTCAGTCAGACTACTAGAGAACGAGTGAGATATGCACTCGCAACCCATGATTGATGCGCCACGGCGCTGGCAGTGCATTGTGGGACTTGTAGTATTATGGTGGTACGTGCACTCTGTCAGCAGGCCAGCTCTAATAGTGATTAAATATGTTCATGCGGGCCAAAAATATTTCATTCACAGGCTGGATGAAGCCCTGAGTTTGACATGTGTTTTATGGTGTGGTGGGATACACTGCCATGAGGCAGCTTGTTCTACAGTAATGCTTACGTAGGTGTTGTGTAAAAGTAACTTCCACATCACTGCAGTAACTAAGAGCATTGTATTGTAATTACAGAATCTTGTACTGTCAGGGTTTTTACTTTTTCAGCATATTTGAGCAAGCGACAGGCAAAGATGGTTGCAGTTAGACAGTATAACACTACGATGAGATTGCACAAAATTACCTGCCTGGACAGACAAAAAAAAGTTTGGCCACGATAATAGAAGATTTGTGTGGTGCAGACCAAAGGCGGCTTCTCAGGAGATGAAGCTCATACCAGCTATAAAGCATTGTGCTGGAAATATTATCGTTTGAGTTTACTTTACTGCCTCAGGAACTAAACTGCTCTCAGTCTCTGATCCAACATCATATCAAGAAGTGTTTGCAGATATTGTGAAGCCATGTCTTTGAAAGTTGAACTGAAAGTGAACCTGTCAGTAGAAAAATTATCCGTTTTATCAATTCTACCAAGGGATGGTTTAAAAAGAAGATATTGGGGGTTATGAATGGGTGAAATCAAAGCAAATATTTCACTCTCTCTCTGAAATGAATTGGGGAGATTTGAAACTGCCTGTGTTTGTTAGAAACCCATCACATATCCAAACCAGAATGAGAGAGAATCCAAGGTAAAAGCCTTCGGCATGCTCCAAAAAGACACTCATGGACATGTCTACAAAATGAAGACAGTTAATTCTATTTAAGGGAGCAAGATGAGCTTGGTGTACTAGTGCTGCACAATCAATAGAGTTTTGATTTTGACATTGATTTTGGATTCCCACAATTAAATGAACATGATTTTCATAGATTAAAAATCTGTGCTCCACCAGTAGAATTCAAAACAGAAGCAAACCAAGACTGCAAATCCCTGTAGGACCCAGAGGTTCAGCTAGTCTTTGTTTCTGTGGTAATCATGGAGCCCAGGGGTATACATACTCTTTCTACAGAAGAACATTACATCTGGTGGTTATTTGTAGAATAAATGATTTAAAAACCTTTTAACTTTTTTTTGTCTTGTTATTTAAAGAAAATACCCTGTTTCTTTGCAGGTGTAGCAGATGGTTTTCTGTTTTTTTTTTTTCTGTTTAGGTTTGATTGCACAGTTGTAATGGTTATTTTCTACCCTATGTTTCTGTCGCTCTTTTTTCTCTTTACTCTTCCGCTCTCTCCTCTGCTCACCCTCTCCCTTTTGTTGTTCCTCTGGTCCAGTCCAATGGCTTTGTCTAAATTAGGCAATAAACAAATTAAAATAATAATTTAAGAAAATAACAGTAACATTTAATAATGAAGGAGAGCCTCTTATCCAAAAGTCTGCAGCCAGACCATCATTCTGCTGTCATGATGCTGGCCAGGACAGGTATAAAAAATCTTTATCCATAGACACTGTTTCAAAGCAGACTAAATGTGTCTAAAACCTGTAGTTTTGTCCTTTGCTGTCAACTTGTACTATACTTATATTGTCTTTTTTGTGTTTCTCCTCATTTATTGTATGACTGTTGTATTACACAATTTTTTTTCCAGATAAATTAGAAAGAGGTTGTATTCTGTGTATTCATCTTCCCATTTCCAGTGGTTAGCTTTGTTATTTGAAAACATACAGTAAATGAACCTAAAAAAGAGTTGTTTATTTCTGTCTGTGTGTCCTTTCTGCTTTAGTTGTTTGCACTGCAGTTATTACATATTGTAAATTCAGTTTCATTTACCAGAAATTGAATTTATTTTGGGATAAACTCTATTTACCCTTATTTGGACTAAGCGTTATAGAAAATGAATGAATAAACTCTACCTATAGTTTTGTTGTTGTCTCTTTTGGCCAGAACGTCCTCCTTAAAAACTCTTGAATAAGCCCAGGGCTTTGTCCGTTCAGTCTGCCTTTCCTTATAAATTGGTTTTTCCAGCACTTCCTTTCTTTACGTCTTGTTTTTGATTGTTAACATAATCCGACACGTAGGTCTTTAATTGCCACTGCAGCTATAGTGCTACAACAAAATATGTCAACAAAATAAGATGACTATGCATAAAGTAAATTATTTTATCTCTGAATATTGAGAAGGTTGTACACCAGTGAGCGTGTATGTATTTAAGGAATTCTGGGAGTTTAAATCAAAGCCGTTGAATTAACTTGCTTTTTCTTTTTTGATGTCTGTGAGGTACCCTGCTTGTTTGAACATAAATGCATCTGTAAAGTTAAAAGCAACTATCATATGTGCATTTATACTCAAAAATACACTCACACAGCCAGGCTCACCCCTACAGTAGCCTCTGACTCACCTTTTACTGGGGGGGCAGCAGACAGCAATAGCTCTTTGCTTCTGTCAGCTCTGGAAGAGGTGGGCTCTGAAACCTTTCTGTGTTAATAAACTTGCCCTTTTCCAGGTAATGACCTGTCTCTCTGTCTCCATGAGTGCTTGGTGATCCCTTAACCTTTCATCAGTAAGAAGTCCTCACTCCTCCTTCTCCCATTTCTCTATCTATCACTCCATCTCATGAACATCCTCCTTCAACCTTCTTGGCCTTTTGTCTGTCACATCTTTTATTATTTAATGTTTTCTGTCACCAAAGTCTTGAAATTGTTTCTGACCTAGCCATGTGAAAATGATCAGGTGCTGAATTCACTGGCTTAGAGCTACAAGTATCCAGTGAGACACTGATGGATTGATTGATTTGATGAAAGGTGTGACAGAGTTTGACTGGAAGAAAATGTCATGCCTGACTGAAACAAAGCCTTCATCACCAGGTGCTTGCTTTGTGTGACATCTACCTCACACTGAAAAGTTGAAATTGTGTGCACAGTACATGTGCAGTACATGGCATAGAGTAAAACCCTTCAGGTTTATTGAAAAATAATTGCATTTGGCTTTCACTACCAATCATAATGTTGACCGAGCATGCTTAAAGCTATGATTTCTTAAATATCACTTTTACTCACTGTTCATGTTTTTGTCTGCAAAATAAACATAAAGTAAATATGCCCTTGTCTAAAGTGGGGGTTTTATTTAGTTCATCATCTTGATGTTAAAATGATTCTTTCTGGTCAGTACATAGCTCACAGCTAACACATGTATACGACATCTATTTGTGTTCTCGCCATAAAAGGATGTTCTACAAAATGCTGCATGATTACTGTACACATATAACACACTGTTGATTTTTCTTATCAGGAGTGGGAGGGTTGGAGGGTAAAACTGAATCTTTTGATTGTCATTCAAAAGATCACTTTTTCCAAAGTATAATCCGTTGGGGTTATACTTGACTTCATCAATATATTAGTAGTCTAAATACAAGATGTAATCATGTTTATTTGATGATGACAGAGCAGGATTAATGTATACTAAAACATCCTTGAATTCATGATGCAACTCATATAATATTTTTAATGTAAAAAACACAAGATGCATTTCAAGAAATTCTCAAAGGACATTTTGTAATTTTATGTAGTCCTACTTAGAATTCAAATGAAACCTGAAGATGTTTCCCCTATTGCCACTTCTTTAAATCCCCTTAAAACATACACTTATTCATATTAATATGGTGGAGTATGAACATCTTTTTTGTAACTTGCACCAGTGAATGAAGTGTGTCTGCTTGGCTTTTTTTTTTAGACTATAATGTTAATATGACATGTTGTTGTGAGAAAACACTAACTTTATATAGTTTTTGATATAATACTGCACGTGATGTCTTCAGTCTGGCTCTGTCATGGAAATTCTTCATAAAACCATTGGTGAGAAATGAAACCATAAAGCTCCAGTTGTCTTTTATGTCATTTATTATGCTGCCAGCAGGAAAACAGGCTCCACAGAGTACAGAAGTCTGCAGAAGCTGTTTACAGTTAATTTTTCTTCCAAGAACATTCTTATTCTACTCAAAGTCTTGGTCCACATCGCTCTCAGCCGATATTTGCTGAGCGCGTAGACACGTGGTACATGAGAACAGTTTGAAGTAGCCTAAACTAACCTACTCCTGGACTCTGCAGAGTCTGCACAAACATGCAATATGACTGCTTTCTGACACTACTATCAGATGAAACTTAAGCTTAACATTATTATAAATCACTTTCAACATGTGTGAACTGCTGCTGTTGAGCAAATTAGGGACCTTAATAAAGATTAATTGTGATGTGCTTATTATTAGCTGCAATTTCATTTGACTTTGTAGGTTGGAGAGCTTCGTCCAGGCTGTGGGTGGGTTTTTGCCTCAAGTAGAGAGTTTAAGTATCTTTGGATCTTGTTTATGAGTGTTAGAGCAAAAGATGGGCAGAGGGGTTTAGGGTGGGGATGTCTCACTGGTCCACTGAGATGAAGAGGGATCTATGTCAAAAGACAAAGCATTGAATTTAATGGTTTGTCTATGTTTAAGCTCTCACCTATGGTTGCAGGATTTGGGAAGTGACTAAAAGAATGAGACTGCAGATATAGGCAGCTGAAATGAGCTTCCTTTAGAGGGTGGCTGGGCTCAGCCATAGAGATAATATGAAGAGCTCATACTGTACATCTGGGGGCAGCTTAGAGGAGAGCTGTTGCTTCTGCACACTGAAAGGAGTCAGCAGAGGTGGTTTCAGCGTCTCATTAGGAGCCTCATGGTAGCCTTTTTTTGGGAGGTTTTTCAGGCAAATCCAACTGGGAGGAGACCCTGGGTAAGACCCAGAAATCTTTGGAAGGATTATACATCCATTCTGACATGGGAGCGCCTTGGGGTCCTTCAGAAGGAGCTGGAGAGTGTTACTGGGCAGAGGGATCTCTGGATTTCTCTCTTTAACCTGTTGCCTCCTCAACCCACCCTCTGATAAGCAGAATATGGATGGATGCGTTGATCTCACATTTTTATTTAAATAGAAAGGGGTGTTCCATATCATATTGTCCACAATAATACCAGTAGATATTTGACACTGGCAGAAAAAGTAATAGTATGATAACTGCACCCCACTGCATGCAACCCATGCAACTCATGTCCTTTTATAGTCTGCTATTTTGTCACTTCGGATGCTTTCAAAGTTCACCTTGCCTGTGGGCTTAACTAATGAAGTTTAAATAGGCCCCTCTTCTCTCCCTGTCACTGCACTCTGCATGCTGTGTTGACATGCAGAGCAGATGTCTGACAGCAGAGTAGCCTACTGCTGAGGAGCAGCAAAAAAGAGAGCCATCAAGTCCACCATAGAGAGCCTCTTGGTGGATTTGGATGAAGAGGTCCGAGAGTTGGACCAGTGCTGCTGGGTCAGCCACCGGGTGGGTCGTGTGAGCAGAGGTGTATGATGTTGCTGATCGCTGAGGATGTGTCTTCACAACAAGTTACATGTCTTTAACACTACTGATTATTTGCAGGAGGTTTATATCAGTTTTATCATCATCAGTTTTGTTCTTTTTTTTGTTTTGTTTTTATTTTTAAACAGATGAGAGAAAGCTCTATTGCAAAAGCATTTTTTGATCAAATGTAGTTCAGATCCCCTGTGCTTAGTGAGCTGACTTGGTCCTACTTATTTAGTGTTTGATGGATAAAAAAATTTTATTTTCTTGCCCACTTCAACTTTCCTTTTATTTATTTTTTATTTATTAATTTTTTAGGTTGAGAGTACTGGTTCATGTGTTTACATTAGCAGCAGCCATTTTTCTTTGAATGAATATGCATAAAGGAAATAGTCCCTGATTGCAGGCAGGGTGCAGTTGAGATGATAGGAAAGCTGTGCTTCAAGACTCTTTTGCCTGTTTTATTAAAGAAAAATAAAACATGCTCATCTCTCAGTGCAGAATGAGTCTGCAAAGATTCACTAATCACTTTGCTAACCCTGCAGAAAATTAAGTTTTTCCTTTGGGTTTTTCTCGGTCACATATCAGTAGATCTCTTATTCTCCTGTCAACATCAACAGCATCGGCAGGTTCTGCCAAATTAATTGGTTGCTTGACTTAGGACAGTATGAGCACATGCTTGATTATGCATGATGCAAGAAGCAGGCTGTGAGCTTTAGAGTTGGAGGTGGGGTAATTGTTTTGAACTCTCCATCAGCCTCTCACCTGCTAAAAATAAACCAACAGCTTTACCATGGCAGAGTTAAAATAGTCCAGAAATGTTACAGTTTGCTATGAGCTCTTTGAACTAACGGCGGCAATGTTTGGCCTTGCTATCGAGAATGTGTTAAACAGCATGTCACTTTCTTTCTAAGAGAACTGTGTACTTTCTGTGTTTGCTGTCTCCTCTCTCTACAGTTGCTCTGCAGCTTCCAGAGGGTCTGCAGATGTTTGCCTGCACCATCGCTGACATAATTGAGAGGTAAGATGAAGAAAGAAGGTGGTTTCATATTTTACACATTGTTTTAGAGCATGTGAGTGAGCTGCAGGTGCACAAGTCAAGCCAGCAGCATATGCACTTTAACTGACATGACCACTTGGTACTCATTAGAAGAGCAAGGGTTTTATCTTAGTTCCCTGCCTTTGACTCAATCAGGGATTCAGCAGAAAATGAGATACGATTAAGCTGGTTTTGGACAGAGCAGATATCACTAACTCCCTTTGCTCACAGTTGGAGGAAGGAAGACACATTATTCGTATTAATTACATCCAATTTCAGTCTGCATGTACCCTTATGCACACCCCAGCACTCAATTACATGGAAACCACTTTATTTTTTTATCCTACAGCAAAGAATATTTCAGATTTAAAGGTTTGCCAAGGGTAGTAATTTGCCTTTTAAACTGTGGGCTGAGCTGCACTGTGCTAAATTTCTTCTTGAGGGCTTTGTAAATAAAAAGACATTTCATGAGACACTTTTTTGAGGGTTACTATTAAGTAGAAAAAAAGAAAAAAAATCTTTGTTTTCCCTCCTTTACAACTGTCTTTGTAGTCTCATTTCACCTTCAGTTGGCCTGTTTGTCAGGAGCACTGCCCACAATGTGATTTTCCAAAGAAAATAGCTGCCATCATTAAACACCCGGAGAGGATTAGTTTCTGTGTTTAGTCAATAGAAACTTGATTATGAGATGGACAAGATGAAGAATAGAGTGCGGCAAGCTGGCATCAACTCTTCAGCCTGAGTGGATATTTTATTTCATACAGGAAGCTTAGATCACATCAGTTTCATTGTATTATTTTCTTCCTAAGTACATGTGCTATATATTAATATGCCTATATACAGTTATTTAGCATATGAATAGAAAATCTTTAGTGTCACTGTGTTGGAATTTTTCTTTCTAACTTTACCTCTTTATCTTCTTTTCTTACACCATCATTTTGTTCATCAGCAGTACTACACTTTGAGGCTTCTACTGCTTTATCTCTAAATCAGTTTAAAGCTATTCCTACTATTTTTTTTTATCACAAAAAGATGGAAGTTTTAGGTTCTGGCCTTATCAGTCCTGCTGTTATCAGATGGAGACCTGCCACTGTGTGCTGCATAACTTTAAACCACACCAGCTGTGCTGTCTGTCCACATCTATACATGTGTATCTTTGAATTGTCAATCATGGAGTCAACTAAATCTTCTCCATCTCTTCTAATGAGAGCAATTAACTGACACTAATTGCTTTCTGACTGTCTTCTTGCCTCATCTTCTATCACTCGCCTCTTGGCATTTTTCACCCTCTCATCACAATCCACACAATATCTCTCCCAAAATGCGATAGAAATTATGTTTCTCTCAGCTTCTACTAATCAAGCCGGATTCATAGTGGCACGGTGTCTGCGTAAGGTCGGTTATTGCGTCACTGCTGTAGCCTCCACGTGGGTCTGCAGAGGCTTGACTCATCCCTCTTCCAGACCTGATGTGCACCCCTGCCACGCAGCACAGTTACATAGATGTACTCCCTTGTGATTGGTTAGTTTGTGATTATGTTTTTACAGATTTCTAAATCTTCTCCTTGAAGTTGTGCTGGGACCACATTTTTTTTAAAACATCACACAATGGACCAAGCTGATGGGAGACCGACTGAAGAGATTAGGAAATATGCATGCAATACTGCATCACCACACTTGTTCTAAAACAGGAAATGCCTGCCAGAACTGAAGTTAGACATCGAAAGAATTCTGAGCGGTGAAGTTTACAATATGATTCCGGCCCTACTGCCACCTTCAGATATGGAGGAAAACTGCAATACCATGCCGTAACCCTATGCTCTAGTGTGCGAGGACATTTTACCAGCGTCAGCTACGCAGGCACTACTGTGAGCAGACGGTAAAGCTGTCACAATTACCACATCAACTATAAATACTTAATAAATAATTATAACAATTATAACATCAAGTATAAATTTAGCTTTAATTTTTTTTGCCAATGTCTATGTACCGAAAGACTAATTTGGGAGATATTGTGAAATAGGGCTGGGCAATATGAACTAAATCTTAAATCTCAATATTTTTTTTACCTGAATCACGATATACGATATATATCTCAATATATTTTTTTGTCAATTAACCAAAGAGACATTTCTTTATTTACAGCCTTCAGTGTTAAATATACTTTTATTAAGGATCAGCAGCACATGTGCATTAAAACAGCTGACTGAAATAGAGTACCTCTATAATGAATTAAATGCTCCTAAAACAAAATAAATTAAAAATACTTTTTAATAACATAACAAAAATACAGCTGTGCAAAATGCAAAAGAAAAGATGTTTTTAACTCAAAACAAGCTATGTTGATATAAATGATATTCCCTCCTTTTATATTGCGCCTGATAAAATCTTGATATATTTGAAAATCTCGATATATTGCCCAGCCCCATTGTAAAATGGCATTTGCTCTTATCTGTGCAATGCTGTGACCAGAATATTAAAATTCGGTCAGTAACACAAACGGATCTTGTATACGATGTCCTGCAGCCTAAGCAAGTTATAGCAAAACTGTCAAATGTCTGACATAATAGAATTTTTTTTGCCTTTGCAAGTTTTCAACTGTTTCTTTACCAACTTTATTATAACCAGATTAGTGTTTTATATTCCAGTGTGTATCATCAGTTATTAAAAGCAGTTCCGGCTGCATCACCTAAGTACAGACTGCAAATGCAGTCTTTAGCCTTGATTAAAGCATTATTTTTTCTAAACCTAAGCACAATTCAGTTGACAGCCACATCACATCTGCCCTTTAGCGAGGGATCATGATCATTACTGCAATATCTTCTCCTGATCCTGAACCTGATGTGGGCTTGACATTGCAACACACTAAAGACATACAAGATCTTTCCTTGTGTCTACCGTTACTTCATATTGTAATTTCATAGATAGTAGCTTTAAAGTCAAGAGTCTTGATTAAAATCTCAGCATTGTAAACGAAATTAGACGGATCCCTCAAAGGATTAACCCACAGGTGAACAATCCCTGCTTCTATTCTAGGAGCTTAATTTAAATGTAAGTGCTCTGTTGAGAAGCCTTGGAAGATGACAAAATGCAAATGTAAATGTCAGTTACACTATGTCATGTAAAACTTAACAAAGATCATAAGATGGACAATGAGATGTGCTGTATTTACATCAGATTTAACAGTTGGAACCTTTCTGAGCAATACTGTGATAACTTAAGCAAATGTTGCATTGATCTAAATCCAGTAAATGGGCATGCCCTTCCTATTGGCATCAAACACTGGATTGGAGAGTGACATTAGGAAAAATGTTAGGATGTTGGCACATCCGAAAGCTGACCTTACATCACCCAACATCGGTTTAGGGTTACTAGAGGTCCCTGGAATTGGACGGCCTATACCATCACCACTAGGACCCTGGTACACAGGAGACAGGGCTGACGTCCATATTAAAATGAGGATGAAGAGACTAAGCTGCCCTCAGAATAAGGAGCTTCAATGGGATGGACCGCTAAGTCTTAATGAGGACAAGCTGCTCTGAATTATCGTCATGCTGCAGTTAATGCACTTTGGCCAAAATGCACACACTTTGCATTTGTGCACTTTTATAGTCAACTTTAGACATGAGTTCATATACAGCATTTTTTTTTTCTTTTCCTTTCATGACCTAGCTCTTTTGCTTTCCATTTTTACACTAATAACCAGGTAAATGTTACTTAGATTTATGTGTTTACAGTGACACAGCAGCTACGTTTGATTCACAGATCAAGACTTAAAAGTGACTACAATACAAACACCACATTACTCACTTCAAAGTCATAAACAGTTGTTAATTAAAACAACAGGACAGTCAGTAAAGAGATAATATTATGCTCATTTGTAGGTTCCCAGTTTTATTTAGGGTGTTTCATATAATGGGCTGCAATGCTTCTATAGCCAAAAATGTCCTCAAATTCCATTTTGGTACAGTGCAACCTTTTAACCTTTATCTGAAATCCTTTACTTTAGCTCTGTCTTCTTCATTTTAAGACAATGCTAAACTACACACATAGAGATAGTTAATCAGCCAGTCAGAGTCATGCCTTCAACAGTGTTGTCACTTCAAGTTGGAAAGGGTAGACAGAAATCTGTATACTGGTGAGAATTTTTTGTCTCCTTCCCCTCAAAATGTTAATATTTCAGCTATTAAAGATGCTTTAATCAGCCAGCATTGATCTGGATTGTCACAAACATGGTTGCTGCACTTGCTGTTGTCACTTTTTAAGGTCACAAGTTTACCTGAAGCATAATTTTCCAGAGATAAGGATGCAATTGATCCATTTTACCAGTGTAACATCTAATTCAGAGTACACACTCCTGCTGCGTTGTTAGTTCCCACAATCCTGCCAGAAGTAATAAACAATTTCTCTTGAAAATCATGCATGCAGGAATTGGGATCCACCACTGGCTGTAAGATAGTGAAAAGGCTTCCCAATTGTAGTCTGCAGTGTTTGTCTCTGGGGTCTGTAATTGGGATATATTATAGCAGCGCAATGAAGATATGTATGCGGTGGGAAAGAAGTCCACCTATTTTGATTTTGCGGTTATTACAGTTTTATTGTCCAAAGCACATAACTCCACACATTAAGGTTTAACAACTTTAACAAAGAAATATGATGATTTTCAAAGCATTAATTAAAAGTAACACTTTTTAAGTGCAGTATTCAGCCTTATGTGATGTTCTTAATTATCAGAATATCATTCCACAGCAAGTTGAGTGTCCGTTTTTGTTTGTTTGTTTGTTTTTCCCCTTCGTAAGACAAAAATGTTTGCTTGCTCCTAAACAAGGGCTAACATGCATTATTAACCCACACTGGTTACCTCAACACAAATTGTATAAGCAGGGATTGACATACATGTACCCATCTGATATGTGGGCTGTCTGGTAAGATCCAGCATTCACTGCTCTACCTTCTTATACAGTAACAAATTATTGTGTCCTGTTACTTCAGATTTAAAATGTTATACATTTAAACTTTTAATCTTAACCCCTTAGTCGTATTTGTACTCTGATCGTTGTGAAAGGGAGTATAACCACTAATTCAAGTTAGTATTTGTGAGTTTATGAACATTAAACATTTAGTATTAAATTTAAAAAGTACAACAGCTTTTTTTTTTTAAGTAAATCTTGAATGTTTTTGACAAAAAATAGTTCAGGATATATCATTATTTACAATCATGTTTTGCAGGACAGTGTTACATTATGATAGCTGCCCAGTTGACAAGTTAAAACATATTTTTTCTCATAATTGAGGTACCCTTGCCACCTCAAAGTTAAGTCTGTTTATTACAGTGCTAGCCTTCCTTTATCTGATTCTCTTTGTGCCAAATTATGTCATTCTGTCCCCTGCATGGTTGACATTGTCACATGAATTCAAAGACCTATAAAGTCAGCTCTCACGGGCAAACAAGAGAAAAGAAGCTTTCCAAACAAAGCAAAGAATTTCAAGGAGACAGGTAGTGATGTATGTGCTGTCACTGCACCATATGTTTTATTACCTTTGAAGGTTTGCCTCCTGTCTCATTCTAGGTTTGAAGGATACTTTTATGAACTTGGTGCAGTATTTACTGCTGCCTCTTTTCTGTCAGTAGTGGGATACAAACAGCCAAGCATCAACATGATGGAGTTTAACTTAATTTGACCTCTTGGTTTTAGGTATTTAATAAACTTGGTAAGCACAGAAAGTCAAAGGGCTTCTGCTGGAAAAAAAAGGAGTCAGAGAAAGAGGAGGTGACATGCAGCAAAGGGGCCCTCATATGAGTATTTAGCTACAACAAAGCTACAAATTTTTCTTACAAAACTTCTGCTCTTGGATATTTTTTCCTCTCTCTTGGGTTGCTGAAAGAGTCTGTCAAATCTCCTCCAGCCAATAGAATACAAGATAATTTGAGCAAATAGTCCTCACCTTCTTCAGGGTGCTCTTGTGTCACTTGACACAGTGACTCCACACTCTTAGCCCAGCTTTTGTTTAAAAATAAAATTTTTAACTTTTCAAAACTCAATATAGCTGGATCGCAAAGGCTCATGGGAGATGCAGATTCAGTTGAATTTTAACCTTTATTTGAATGCTGTGCTATAAATTTTATGTGCTTTAATTCCTTTATGTTAACAACTAGACAATGTTATAAAGTTCTGCCCTCTTTGAATTTTAAACTTGGCACCATGAATGAAAAGGACAGTACAGGAAAAGAAACCCACCACCATCGACTAAATTTGTACATTGTATCATGAGTAATAAAATGATAGTTACTGACACAATCCATTGACCTCATTTCAGTACTGCTGATTGTGGTTCTGGACCTGCAAGTTGATGTGAATCATCATCAACAGTTTATTGTTAAGGTTTTATCTTAGTTTGACTCAATCAGGGATTCAGCAGAAAATGAGATACGATTACGCTGGTTTTGGACAGAGCAGATATCACAACTCCCTTTGCTCACAGTTGGAGGAAGGAAGACACATTATTCGTATTAATTACATCCCATTTCAGTCTGCATGTACCCTTATGCACACCCCAGCACTCAGTTACATGGAAACCACTTTATTTTTTTTATCCTACAGCAAAGAATGTTTCAGTTTCAAAGGTTTGCCAAGGGTAGTAATTTTAGATGTATGTCAAATGTCAGTTAAAGAACTACAATTAAAGAACAGTATGAGTAAAACTCATGTAAGAGAGTTAAACTAGAGGCTTTAAAGGAATTTAGATAAGTGAACTAATGGGTTTTAAATTCTAATGGTTGCCAATGTTGATACAACTTGACATGTTTCAGCATTTGTAAAAACTAGAATGGTTTAAGGCAGGGGTAGCCAACGTTGGTCCTCGAGGGCCCCAATCCGGCAGGTTTTCCAGATTTCAGTGCTCCAACACTCTGACTTAAACTAACGAGTCATTGTGGAGATCCTTATAGGCTGTTGGATCCATTTAATTTGACTCAAGTGTGCTGGAGCACGGAAATCTGGAAAACCTGCTGGATTGGGGCCCTCGAGGACCAACGTTGGCTAACCCTGGTTTAAGGCAACGGGTTTCCACAAAAATTTCTAGTAAGCTCAACTAATTCGGGATTAGAGTGCAGGTAAATTAACTTTTTTATTTATTTATTCATTTTTAAATCAATGTAATCTGCTGGGCTATAGATATTACTGGCAGCCTGCAGACCGCCAGTTGCATACCACTGCTTTATGTGCTTTCACAAAGTCATCTTAGTTGAGGCAGTAGCCAATCACATAGCTCTACCAGAGGCCCAATGAGTTATAATATTACTGACATACAAGTGTCTTCTTTAAAAGTAAAGTGGAAAAGCATAAAATGATTATAATAAGCAATAAAACAAACAAAACAAAAAAAAAAACTAAAAAGAAAAAAATCTGTTAACTAGTTTGAAGCCACTGTGTGAAGTATTGTGTGAAGTAAAACAAGCGCACCCTGAAGAAGGTGAGTTTCTCGATTTATCTCAGTTTCTATTGGCTGGAGGAGGTTTGACAGACAGTTCTTTCTGTATATAAGTATATAAGTTTTGAGAGACCAGAGAATGTGCCTGAGAGTGAGGGGAAAGAGACCAAGTGTGAGGGCAAAATTTTGAAAGGAAAAACAATATATGTGAAAGCAAGAGGGACTTTCTGAGAGGGAGATCAGAGTTTTGAGAGAGAGCGCGATGATATTTGAGAAACCAGAAATCTTGCTCTCAAAACAAACAATTACGCTCTTGATTAAAGATAGGCAAATACTCGCATAATTAGCAACTGTGCTGTTCCAGTCTGATGCTTCTATTAAAGGTACAAACTCCGACAGAAACAGATGTAAACCTTTCCTGCTTCCAACACTGGATTTTGGTTGGGAGAGACTGGGGCGGGGACATGACTCCCCCTGGCCCAAAGCTGAAGCTGGCTTTGGGTTTAACCTCCTTCACTTTACAAAGTAGTAATAAAGCAGACATTAGACTCAGCTGCAACCAGAGGACCTGTGGTTTTATTTTGATGATGTATTTATCATGGGGAGCTCATACTAATCAACTAATCGTGCACATCTTTAATTATTGGATATGCACCCAGTGATGGGAAGTGGAAAATCCTGAAGGCACTAACTAAACTTTACCTCCATTTGTATGTGAAACAGAACTTTATATTTCAGTTAAATATAAATCTAAAATTTCCAATGAGAAATAATATCAAGTCAGGTTTATTTGTAAAGCACATTTAAAAAACGGTCTCAGTTGACCACAGTGCTGTACAAAACAAAAACAAATAAAATCCCTGTTAGCAAATAAATTAGGGCTGTCAAATGATTAAAATTTTTAATCAGATTAATCACAGCTTTCAAATCAGTTATGATTCATTTTCATTCACGACTATGCCTGAAATTTGTCCGTTTTTACTGTATTGTATCAACAGAAAGAGCTAATGCTACAAATATTTTGTGTTAACTGACCTTCCCTTGGGTAAACGTCAGATATCGAATGGTCAGTAAATGCAGCATGTAATGTACTTCTATATGTTGTTCTAAATCATTTCTACCATGTTTTAGATCATAATGCAGAATTCACATATCATTATCTCACCAACCATCTCCATGGTGATAATACAAGATACAAGTTTATCTTCACTTTTTGCATTAGATGATCACTTGAGTTGTAATAATCAGTTAAATATTTAATAAAATCGGGACCTAAAAAATAAAAAGGATCCATTTTTGCCTCCCTTTTCCTGGTCAATGCCCCTACCCGGCCCCCCATCAGAACTTTTCTAGGCTCGCCCCTGCATAGCTGAAATATAAACCCTGTCTAACACCAGCCAAGTACTGTGTTTGAGAAGAGTTTTGCCAAAAACAATACTTCAGGGTAAATATGTGATGGTGTGAACCATGAACAGCTAGTTTCCTCCTCGGCTGAACCATAAACAAACGCAACAAGAGAGAAAAGCCGATCAACTGATCACAAGAGCCGCCATGATTCACAGAACAACATGAAAGGAGAGGGGGGAAGCAGCTGCTTCACAAACAGAGATGACCTGAGAAATGCTAGAGCAGACACGTTGGTGCAAAACACAGGATACGTTTAAAAAAGAAAGCGGGAAAAGTGTGGGTGCGGCTCATCTTTTCCATCTTGCCTCTCCACGCCGTCATAACTGAGAAATCATGGATGTATGGGGCTTGTCATGCTGCACATTCGTTAATTGCGTTAAAAATATCAACGCAGTTAATTACATAAATTAATTAACACCATTAATGCATTATGTTTCACAGCGCTAAATAAAAAAATATATATATATCTAATAAACAAAATAAAAGCGTAAACCAGCACTATAAAAAGTATATTACATTAAAACAATGGTTGTAATTGTTTAGAAGTAACTATACAACACACACACACACACACACACACACACACACGCACAAACACATAGGGTGAAGAAGCTGAAAGGACAGTATATGGTTCCCTTTGTTCCGCACACTCATTCTACTGTTTAGCTGATAAGACTGTTGTAGCTTCAAAATACATGCTGGAGAAACAGTTGCATTGCTAATGTAAAAATGAAGTCCCATATGGCCAGGTCATTTGTGAAGTTCTATTATTATTATTACTTATACTTTTGTTGTTTTGATTCATAGTTGTCTTAAAGGTCTGTAAGTTAAGAAAAATAAGACTACAATATGAAATATTGGCAACAGCAACAGTAGTATTTTAGAACATCAAATGTACAAGATTAAACAAATATACAATGCTTTAAATGTTTCGGGAAAAAAGATTGGTTAAATATAAAAAGAAAGACAGTAGAACAGAAAGAGGTTAACCAGTTAATGAGTAATGTCTTGATGAAAGGTTTGACATTCACAAATAAATGTCCCACTTTATCTGCCAGCAAAAAATGTCAGGTGTTCAGATAATGCAAATGAAAAGCCCACATTTCTGATGAATATAGAATTGGAGTAGGATGACTGCTTTCCCAAAAATAGCTTTATAAATAATGATAGAACAGTAACTGATCCTACGCATTAGGAGAGATGGCCAACCAGCCGCAATATTTAGTTAAAAGCAGTGAGTCATGGATCTGCAATTTGTGACAGCAACAAAGCAACAATAATAGATGGTGCTTAACATCCAGAGAAACTGCGATGATGTCACAGCAATACTGTATAACTGCTATGAATTGTATTATGGCCTCCAGAAGATCTATCAATATACTTCTGTCAAATTTACAACCAAAGCTTTTCTTACCATTAGGCAGCCCTCTTAGCAGTAGTTTAATGGAAACTAAGGTTCCTATGATGATTTGCAGTAATAAAATTTGTTCCTGCATTATAAATACAGATATTATCAAGTATTGCTGCACATATGAATCACATGCATGGGATCTTCGGTCAAATCTTAAGAAAAAAACAAAAAACACATGAAAACTTTGAAAACCCTGAAGTAAGTTTAAAATACACTCAATTTAGTTATTCTTCAACATGTTTAAATCATCATTTTTCTTATACAAAAAATAAATAGCTATACATCACATATATATATATATCTATATATATATATATATATATATATAGATATATATATAAATTTAGCACTTAATCTTGGTTTAAAAAAAAGAAAAGGTCTGTGGAGATTCTCATGATGCTGAAGATTTTTTTCTGCTCCACCACCATTAGATTTACTTTTGTTAAGCATTTAGCATTGGCCTTTGGCAGTTTAAGGTTTAGGTTTAGGGATCCCTGAACTTTTCATCTATTCCTATCATCAGACAGGTGCGATTGGCAGGCTTTTTGTCATATAGGTGTTTGGTACTATAGTTCAAGGACTGTTGAGTAAATGTGAAACCATGACTTACAACACTGAAAGAACAAGAGCTAATTTCAGCCATATCTAACTGGTTTGCGAAGCTGGTGTGGAGAAGCTTGTTTCTGAGATGGCTTTAGATAAGCTGTTTGGAAGTTGCAAGGGTAAAAGGGAAATTTTATAAAAATGTTATGGAAGATATTCACTTGTTTATCTACTGACTTACAGCTTCTGTTTTTGGTCTCTATCCATCATGTACTGTCTTGTACTGCCAACATAGATCCTAAATAGTTCAAGTAGTTGCTGTGTCAAATGCTGTGTTGGTAAATCCAGGTTCAGTATGCACATGCTGCCCCCAGACATCTCTTGGTCCAAGCTGTCTACATCTATCAGGATAGATCCCAATCTGCATGGCAGATTGAATCATTTCTGTGGGAGCAGCAGCAGCCACAGCCTACAGCCTCCCAGGGTAAATGTCAACTCTACCATTAGGACAGCCTTGTAGGAGCCTTCACCGCCTTCTTTTCCACACATCGTCACAGTCTTCACGGCGCCCACTGCACAGCTGAGCATTAGCAACAGATCTGGCCTAAGTCAGTGATGCACGTGCGCCATTATGTTTGAGTGTGGATATGTCTGTGTTTAACTAAAAAGTACTCCATGATAGTGTGTCTGCACAAACTCTCACATGTCTTTACTTTATGGGTATTTTGGATCTTCATTTGTGAGATATTCATGCAGGAGCTCCAGGATCGTTGAGCTGTATGCTGTCTAAATGGCTCTCCTGCCAGCTGTAGTTTTACTGCCCACTTGAAACTTTGATGGAGCAGCATTTAAGTGACCACTGGCAAACCTGGTAGAAATGTCAGCATCAGTACATTTCCTAGAAAGAAATACACAGACCTAACCTGAAGGAAATGATTTGGGAGGGTTGTATGTAGAAGGGAGTATTTTTCCTAAGTATTTTCTAAGTATTTAGTTGTAATCGGCATTTACATATCTGTTTTTCTTACATTGTTACAGTGTTTGTCACATGAATCAGCTGGATATATGTCCCTCCTCCTTCCCTTCCCAGACAAAAACATGGAGGACCACCAAAATACCCACCTGTTTCACTTTTGTGAAATGTAATCACATTATGCCCATGTGGACTGGAAATCCGGATAGGTGCTGACACTGTGTAATATCACATCTTGGAAGATAACACCTCTGAAATTGCCCTAGCTGTCATGAGAAGTACATTTGATTTCCTCTAGATATAGAAAAAGAAAAAGAAAGGTCACTTTGGATGTTACTTTTACGAGAATAGAAAATCCGCATTAAAGTGTAACTATAGCCCCTACTTTTTGCGTAACTCCACCCACTGACAAATTTAAAAAAGGCCTGAAACTGCAAGGGTTGGGAGGTTTGGGGTGATCAGGGAGTGGAGGGTGGGTGGGTCGGGATACACAGACAGAAATGATTGACAAACAGCAGCTCAGCTCACGGGCATGATGTAAAGCAATATTTACAAAGCACCTACGCCACAGAGCGGTCTTTGAGGTGGAAGATTTTTCCCTTCCTCAATCTCCTCAGCTACTCAGTAGATTGGGGTTGCTTAGATGGCATATTTGAGCAAATAAAATTGCAAGGAAAATGTATGAGATTATAAATTTAAGTTATTCTTAAAGGGAAAATGGAGATTTGCTGTGTAGTTTCTCTCACACTCATGAATTCTTCAGTTTAAATCGAGCCCAGTTGTATGGCTAAAAAAAACGTGGGCACATTAATGACATTAATAATTGTAATTATCATAACAACATAAACCTATGCTTCCGTTTATGTGTCATATTTTCATCATAGTTTGCTACTGCAATTTAGATATGTGCATCTAATTATATGGGCTCAAAATATAAAGAGTTTTCTCCTTTTTTAAAAAGCAATGAACAGGAGGTATGATAATGAGAAACAGTTTATCATTAAGAGAACGTGAATATGAGATCATATATATATATATATATATATATATATATATATATATATATATATATATATATATATATATATATATACATATACATATATATATACATATACATATATATATAAAACATAAACAAAGAACAACAGTCATGTTACCCTGCATTCACAATAACACAAAAAAACTAAGAGGTAGGCATCAGCTCAGAAAAATTCTGACAAGGAGCATGAAAAGAGGAGAAAGGAGTCAAAAACTTCAGAATAAAGAGAAAGGACAGAGATTGTGAAATGGCTTGAGGGAACTGAGCGACAGATGATGGAGGGAAGTCTTAAGGGGAAACGAATGGGGTTTAGATGGATGTGACCTCATAAATGCTACAAGGAAAGGTTCTTATAATAGTTATTTTTCAGAGTTGACTTTTACATCAAGAGAATTGTTAGTAGAAAAAGCAGGTAATGCAGTACTTTTTTGTCTGAACTGAAATGTATGAAAGCAGCATTTAAGTTTTGTCCTGTGAGATTCTGGTGTGTAAATAGTATATTCTCAGTTGTAACTTTAGCATAAAGGATGCACATAAAAAACTCAAAAACTGATGTATAATCATGTTTTGTTTTATTGTATATTAGCCTACATATTGATGTTGTTGCAGTGTTATGCATGTTAACTGCTGCTAGATTCAACTCTGAGTGAGATCATTTAATTACAATGAGATGTTTAGCCAGAAACTGGTAAACCTTGGATTCTACAGTGTCATGGGAATGCATGAGCAATCCTTGAGGTTAAAAAGCCACATTTTACTTTGTGACACTTTACCAAGTTCTCAGTTAATTGTGAATGAAGAAAATGAATCAGTTTTCATCTAAAAAGATGCAATCCCATACAGCATATGTGAAAATGAAGACTTTCGATTTATGATACAAGCAGTTGACTTTGTGATCTATTATCCTGCAGAATGTGGGCCTAAGTGCCATATGTTGCTTATCAACAAGCATTTAAGTTCCTCTTAGAGAAGATAAGAAAAAGATACAAGGACACAGAGGGAAGTTGAAACAGCCTAAATGAAAAGTTGTTGTTTCCAGAATGTGTGTCTTAAATAATCCAGGGTTGTGCAACCTTTACTGTATGAAAGAATGTGAAACAAATACACACATGGACAAAATTGTTGGTACCCTTCGGCTAATGAAAGAAAAACTCAAAGTGGTTACAGAAATAATTTGAATCTGACAAAAGTAATAATAAATAAAAATTCTATGAAATTTAACCAATAAAAGTCAGATTTGCTTTTCAACCATAATTCAACAGAATTACTTATGAAAATAAATTCATGAAACAGGCCTGGACAAAAATGATGGTACCGCTAGAAAAGACTGAAAATAATGTGACCAAAGGAACGTTAATCCAAGGTGTGTCCACTAATTAGCATCACAGGTGTCTACAATCTTGTAATCAGTCAGTGGGTCTATATATAGGGCTACAGGTAGTCACTGTGCTGTTTGGTGACATGGCGTGTACCACACTCAACATGGAAAGGAAAGATTTGTCTCAGGAGATTGGAAAGAAAATTATAAGAAAGCATGTTAAAGGTAAAGGCTATAAGACCATCTCTAAGCAGCTTGATGTTCTTGTGATTACAGCTGCACATATTATTCAGAAATTTAAGATCCTTGGGACTGTAGCCAACCTCCCTGGACATGGCCGCAGGAGGAAAATTGATAACAAATCAAAGCAACGGATGATACGAATGCTAACAAAAGAGCCCAGAAAAACTTCTAAAGAGATTAAAGGTGAACATCAAGCTCAAGGAACATCAGTGTCAGATCGCACCATCCATCGTTGTTTGAGCCAAAGTGGACTTAATGGGAGTAGGGCTGCAACTAATGACTATTCTGATGGTCGATTAGTCACGACTATTAAAACGACTAGTCGACCAATCGGATTATGTATCTCATGATTATTATAAATAGATCTTATTTCACTTTCAGCTTTGAAATTTTGCATAAGGTTGTTAAGTAAGTCCGACGTGCCTCCTCTTTAAATGTTCGAGCATTGCAGACATACCTCCGTGGTACACAAGATGCACTTTACCAATCTCACATGTATTTAATTAATTTTGTAAGTTTAACATGAAGTTATTCCAGACTTTTGACATTCTGTGCCGCCATTTTGCTCCCTAGTCCACCCCCATATTTTTCCCCTGGTGGACTTTCTCAGCAGAGATAAAAAAAAATAGAAGACTATGTCTCACTCTGTATCTTTTTCCCCTCTTTGCCCATGTGCATTGTGCAACTCTCAGCAGAGATAGGATTATAAGACGATGTCTCACTCTGTATTTTTTTTTTTTTTTTTTTTTGCCGACAATAGTCGACAGCTAAATTCGTTGTCCACTATTTTTATTGTCAACAACATCAGTGTCAGATCGCACCATCCGTTGTTGTTTGAGCCAAAGTGGACTTAATGGGAGACGACCAAGGAGGACATCATTGTTGAAAACAAATCATAAAAAAGCCAAACTACATGTTGACAAGCCACAAAGCTTCTGGGAGAATATCCTATGGATAGATGAGACAAAAATGGAACTTTTTGCCAAGTCACATCAGCTCTATGTTTACAGACGGAAAAATGAAGCATATCAAGAGAAGAACGCTGTCCCTACTGTGAAACATGGAGGAGGTTCTTTTATGTTCTGGGGCTGCTTTGCTGCATCTGGCACAGGGTGTCTTGAATCTGTGCAGGTACAATGAAATCTCAAGACTATCAAGGGATTCTAGAGAGAAATGTCCTGGCCAGTGTCAGAAAGCTTGGTCTCAGTCGCAAGTCATGGGTCTTGCAACAGGACAATGACCCAAAACACACAGCTAAAAACACCCAAGAATGGCTAAGAGGAAAACATTGGACTATTAAAGTGGCCTTCTATGATCCCTGACCTACATCCTATTGAGCATCTTTGGCAGGAGCTGAACCATGCAGTCTGGAAAAGGCACCCTTCAAACCTGAATCAACTGGAGCAGTTTGCTTATGAGGAGAGGTCCAAAATACCTGCTGAGAGCTGCAGAAGTCTCATTGACAGTTACAGGAATCGTTTGATTGCAGTGATTGCCTCAGGAGGTTGTGCAACAAAATATTAAGTTAAGGGTACCATCGTTTTTGTCCAGGCCTGTTTCATGGGTTTTTTTTTGTTTTGTTTTGTTTTTTATAATTCTGTTGAAGCATGGTTGAAAAGCAATGTCTAACTGCCAATGGTTAAACTTCATAGAATCATTTATTTTTACTTTTGTCAAATTCAAGTTATTTCTGTGACCATTGTGAGTTTTTCTTTCATTAACCGAAGGCTACAAACAATTTTGTCCATAAGGCATGTTTTACAAGTCAGTGAAAGTTATTTGTCCTGTAATGTCCATTTAAAAAGCTTTGTACTTATTGTCTTGACATGTCAGTAGGTCATCACATTAGTAAACATCTTTTGTCAGTTCCAGGATAGGAAAAACCTAATGTGTTAACCAGCTAAGGGTAAGAAATCTGTGCCATGTTTTATTTGTATCAAGTATAAACTGTCAGCCAAAAGTATCTGGAAAAGATCAGCAGATCAGCTTACTGTGTTGTACTAACTAGTCTTGTATTGTACAGCCCTAACTTTTGTATGTTTTTGAAAAAAATCTAAACCAACTGAGTTTTAGGATTAGTTATGTCCCTCTTAAAACAGCCACTTTATGTGGGCTTTCTATGTCTGCTTTTGTTATAATTAATTACATAAACCCAAACAAGAGATTAATTATTAATTTCACTCACTAACAGCATCTTTAAGGAAGCTTTAGTGCTCTGTTCCTGTGGCAAAACAGCAGTACTTAATACCCTTGTTATCTGTCCTCTGTCGTACTCATCCTGATCCCTGTCTTTATATCCTCCCAGATCTGATAACCACTGTGTCAAACTCGATTTAGTCTTCTGTAATATTTTCTCTTATCCAAAGAGATTAGATATGTTCCTGGTTGTAGGCTTAGCTTTGAGTTTCACCTTCAACAGTAGTATGAGGAAATCATCAGTTGTTCATAACGGTCGCCCTGTCACTTTGTTTTGTTTATTAGATTGGATTTGAGCTGTTTCAAGCCTGTGATGGGCTTTATCTTGACAATGCTGTAGGCTTTTCTGTAATGACCCGTTGCTCAGGCTTTTGAATAAATGGCATAGCAGATATCTGAGATACACTCACAGAAAAATAGCAGTAATGATCTTGTTTTTTCAGAGAGTTAAAGGATTATCTAATGGTATTACTGAAAACATCTGTGTAAGCATCATCCTTTGCTCACTGCCTCGCTGTTTGTTCACTTCTGGCAGATGTTCAATAACTGCAGGTTGACTGTCACGGTTTGCTTTTTTTTTCTCTCTCACCTTATGTTCTACGTCGAACAGGTAGCCTTGGATTTCAGTGTAGAAATGACAGTGAGAAGGAGAGCAACATCAAGCAAAAGATATAAAGAGCAAGAGGATGAATGGAGATCATTTAATCCTTCACCCCAGTGCCCCTTTCCAGATTAATTTTTGCAGGGAGAGTACTTAGGATATTGTGCATGTTATATGTGCAGAAAGCTGATTATGGATATCAGATTTGGTGCCGTTACCAACCCGATTTGTGCATTTGTTTTAGTTTTTCCTCTTCTTCTCGCCACCATCTTTATGTTCACCTTTGCTCTACATGCAACCCCATCTCTATACACAGATAACACTCCTGCTTCTCTCCCATTTTGCTTTTCAACTTGAATGTTCTTTTGTTTTACAGCTGTAAACAATACTATTTATTTCACTGGACTTTAATTTAACTCCTCTTGCTTTGATTTAACCCCACCCCTCCCCCTCACCCCGCACTTACCTAAACTGAATTCATTTGAGGAAATAATGTTGGTTCATCTGTGCAGATCTGCTCTACCTTTGGGAGAGGCCTCTTTTCCTTGGCCAATCTGTTCTTCCCCTGCCAAAGCCCACTCACAGACACACAGTGGGCTGATGGGGGACTGATATCTGAAATGTAATGGAATAAAAGATGAGCTTTTTCCAGATGCAGGAAATAATTCACACATGTTTTGTGCAGAGGGATTTTGTGTACTTGTGTGCATTCACATGTGTATATGTGGGTGTTTGAGCACGGATGGCTTGATGTTGGATGCAAACACACAGTATACGCTCATTTGAGCTGTCTGCTTCCTGTGGCTGCTGAACAAAAGCAGTGTTCCTGCACCTGTACCCACCTCAATGACCTGCTTGTCACTTTGTTTCCTGTGAGGCCAGTCTACTACCTCTTTTTTTTTTTTTTTTTTTTTTTTACTAGATTTGAGTTGTACAAGTCATGCTGGCAACACAGTCATATGAACATAAAATATTGTTGAGTATACTGCAGCTTTTTTGTGACTGCTACAGTTGGGAGAGAAAGAGACTATTCTTTCAGGAATAAGTGCAGTTCTTTAACCTCTATCATTATTTTCAGCAGTGTCAGGTATAAACAAATGTGCATGCAATCAAAAAAGAACACCTGCCACCTAACCCTTTGTACCTCTATTTATTTAGTTTCCTCTTGCTTCACAGTTATTTATAATTTCATTCAGAAGTTTAAGGAAAAAAAAAAAACGTGAAAAATACTAATGTTGAAAGAGAAGTTCTTTGACCCATTCTTGCTCCACACTAACCATGTTTTGGAGTCTTAAATACTAAATATTCATGAGTTTAAACTCCATAAAGGACTAATTTCTAAATTAAATGTCTGTGCTTACTTTCCACAGAAAGTAAAGTAGTTAGGCCATGAACAAAGGGTGAGCTGGAGTACTCTAAGAGATAAAAATACAAAAAGACCTCCCATGTTTTTCTAAAAACCTTTGCTTAACCTGAATGGAAGCCATTAAGGTTAAGGAAAGATGATAGAGCGGGGGCATTTGATGGATTTAGAAGGTAAACAGTGCAACAATGATTCAGTCCCTCTTTTACTCAGCTGTGAGATGGGTTCACAGTAGTTAAATTACAGCTGTTTAAAAGATATTCTACAAAACCACAGTGCAAGCCCTAATACCGACTTACGTTGTTTCACAGAGGCAAACATATAAATATAACATATAAAGTTTGACTTTGTCACCTTGGTTCGTATTTTTTAAAGGAAAGATGAAAGACAACACTACTGTGTGTGTAAATGTGTATATATATATATATATGTGTGTATGTGTATATATGTATATATATATATGTATATGTATATGTATGTATATATATATATATATATGTATATGTATATGTATGTATATATATATATATATATATATATATATATATATATATATATATATATATATATATATGTATATATATGATTGTACTGTCAATGGTTGCTCATCAGATTGATGTCCTCAAATAAATCTGCATGAATACAAATAAACAGGACTTTATGTGAATAATTAGTGGTAATTCTGAACATTGTGGGTGCAGTGAAGTATGGGACAGCATTTTCTCACTTTTTTGTAAATAATGGATAGTCCTGTGTTTTCAATGCTGAAGGACATAATGAGAGTACATACATACATACATACAGTACATACATAAAAAACAGCCACATCCTTAGACAGCTAAATTAACAGTTTTACGCTGTCACAGTTTTGACCTTTCACAGTTATATTTTGTTGTAATAATTATTATAAAATACAAGTGTGTTGGATGTAACAATGTTGCCTTCTTTTAGGTTTATATTTTAAATCCAGTGATATACATCTTTCCTTTACAGCAATGTGCCTTCAAGCCTAAATTCATTCACTAACATGTTTTGACTTGTTTGTTCAGTATGAACAAAAATGCTAGAAATTATACAAAAGATACAAATACGTTGTTGAATGATTTTTGACATTTACTATTAAGAGTTGTTTATTAAACTCATTCTGTTTTCTGAACGTATTATAACAAACATTAGTTACTCAGTATTGAGATGCATTGTTTACTAAGTTCATAGCTTAAGGAAACCTTATTGAGACATCAGTTTTGATATTATACTAATGGCTGTGAGCATCAAAACCATTTCCAATTAGAACTAACTAATCAGAATAGCTCTGCAGATCTTATAGGAACTTATACACCTCATATCCTAAAGAACTGCAAGAGGAGCTACAGGAATAACTTTAGAAATGCATCCCTGGTGATGGATGTATATATATATATATATATATATATATATATATTTAGATAGATAGATAGATAGATAGATAACCAATCATTTGTGTTTGCTTCTTATCTTCCTGCTTCAGCTAACATGACTAAATGTTTTCACCGATGCTGTACTAATGTCTGAAGTGTAAAAAGAGTTGCATTTTAACAGCTGCTGATTTAATTTAAGAAGTAGCTTCATCCATCTGGTTGTATTCTTTATATTTAATGAGAGTACTTGCTGAATAAAACAACATACAAATGTAGTTTTAATGCATGTTATTACTCATTTCTATAGATAACTTCAAACTTACCCATGATATAATATGTGTGGCTGGCATTAATACAGCACAATGCAATACACTGCACTATGAAAAATACAGATTTTCATAGCGGCTTTTATTCTTTGTTTGTTTTATTTCAACACAGAACACCACAATTATAATAAAAACTCCCATACAACACATATTAAAAAGCATATAATAAATACAGGAAAATACATTAACATTGTAAAATAAATGTAATATTTTAAAGCTCTATTAGCTCATGCAAAGATACCTGAGGATGCAGTATATGTGACAATATATTATACAGGAACGTGGTCCATATAAAAAGTATTCAGCAACAGTCTGTTAAACTTTTCTAAATTTGGCGCTATATTTCCATTGTTGCTGGCAGGATGTGTTGTGTTTGTGGTGGTTTAGGTTTGGCTGCTGGTTGCCTTAACGCAGTCTGAGCCTGGAACTATAAGAGATACATAATGATTGTCAGATTTGAACAGCTGAATTGTGCAAGTCTGGCAGCATGGCTATATCACTACACACGTGGACAAGATTGTTGGTACCCTTCGGTTAATGAAGGAAAAACTAACAATGGTTACAGAAATAACTTGAATCTGACAAAAGTAATAATAAATAAAAATTCTATGAAATTTAACCAATGGAAGTCAGACATTGCTTATAAAATAAACTCATTAAACAGGCCTGGACAAAAATGGTGGTACCACTAGAAAAGACTGAAAATAATGTGACCAAAGAGACATGTTAATCCAAGGTGTGTCCACTAATTAGCATCACAGGTGTCTACAATCTTGTAATCAGTCAGTGGGCCTATATATAGGGCTACAGGTAGTCACTGTGCTGTTTGGTGATATGGTGGGTAACACACTCAACATGAAAAGGAAAGAGTTGTCTCAGGAGATTGGAAAGAAAATTATAAGAAAGCATGTTAAAAGGTAAAGGCTATAAGACCATCTCCAAGCAGCTTGATGTTCCTGTGACTACAGCTGCACATATTATTTGGAAATTTAAGATCCATGAGACTGTAGCCAACCTTCCTGGATGTGGCCGCAGGAGGAAAATTGATGACAAATCAAAGCAACGGATGATACGAATGCTAACAAAAGAGCCCAGAAAAACTTCTAAAGAGATTAAAGGTGAACTTCAAGCTCAAGGAACATCAGTGTCAGATCGCACCATCCATCGTTGTTTGAGCCAAAGTGGACTTAATGGGAGACGACCAAGGAGGACACCATTGTTGAAAACAAATCATAAAAAAGCCGAACTACATGTTGACAAGCCACAAAGCTTCTGGGAGAATGTCCTATGGACAGATGAGACAAAAATGGAACTTTTTACCAAGTCACATCAGCTCTATGTTTACAGGTGGAAAAATGAAGCATATGAAGAGAAGAACACCGTCCCTGCTGTTGAACATGGAGGAGGCTCTGTCATGTTCTGGGGCTGCTTTGCTGCATCTGGCACAAGGTGTCTTGAATCTGTGCAGGGTACAATGAAATCTCAGGACTATCAAGGGATTCTAGAGAGAAATGTGCTGGCCAGTGTCAGAAAGCTTGTTCTCAGTCGCAAGTCATGGGTCTTGCAACAGGACAATGACCCAAAACACACAGCTAAAAACACCCAAGAATGGCTAAGAGGAAAACACTGGACTATTAAAGTGGCCTTCTATGATCCCTGACCTACATCCTATTGAGCATCTTTGGCAGGAGCTGAACCATGCAGTCTGGAAAAGGCACCCTTCAAACCTGAATCAACTGGAGCAGTTTGCTTATGAGGAGAGGTCCAAAATACCTGCTGAGAGCTGCAGAAGTCTCATTGACGATTACAGGAATCGTTTGATTGCAGTGATTGCCTCAGGAGGTTGTGCAACAAAATATTAAGTTAAGGGTACCATCGTTTTTGTCCAGGCCCGTTTCATGAATTTGAAATATTCTGTTGAAGCATAGTTGAAAAGCAATGTCTGACTTTCATTGGTTAAATTTCATAGAACTTTTTTTTATTACTTATGTCAGATTCAAGTTATTTCTGTCACCATTGTGAGTTTTTCTTTCATCAATGCAAGGGTACCAACAATTTTGTCCTCGTCTGCATGACCTTCCACTTCATTTTAAGAATTCCATGTTTTTGAGCCCAAAAAAAAAAAAAAAACAACAGCTTTTCAGTGTTAATCCTTTGAATTCCCTTCGCATTGTGTGTGGAAACATTTCACTTTCACTATTAAACATAGCCCTGAGTTATATTGTTGTTTTTCTTCCAGTTGATTTCATTAAACGTTTAAGTCATCGCCGATCACGATCATTCAGGATATTGTCTGACCACATTTCTTTCTGGAAGGTGATGGTTCCCCACTATCCTCCCAGTTTTGTATAATATGCTTGACATTTCTTAACCCAATTTTAGTATTTTCTGCAATCTCCTTAAATATTTTCTCTGCTTGATGCATGCCAATGATT
This sequence comes from Melanotaenia boesemani, assembly GCF_017639745.1. NCBI lineage: Eukaryota > Metazoa > Chordata > Actinopteri > Atheriniformes > Melanotaeniidae > Melanotaenia > Melanotaenia boesemani. The sequence goes on from NC_055690.1 coordinate 15,924,457, forward strand.
TGATACTTTTTAAACAGACTAACATCAGTCCAACGACCACAACAATTATCTATTCCAGATGGTTATTTAAGAAATGAGAAGCTACTCATTGCATCAGTTCAGGTTAAATAACCTGTTGCCAGTTGAAAGATAATTGTCCAGTAATTATCTAATAGGACGCCCGTACCTATTTGCTTTGTTAAATCCAGGTGGTGACTTTTTTATTTATTTTTGTTTTGGCCAGTGTACATTTACAATGTTATTGTGTACATTCTGTTATGTTCTAAATAATAGGTGATTATCTCTTAAGGAAATTTGCCCTGAATTAAATTAATTTTATACAGTAACACGCATCATCTATTTTTATTTTCAGCTACAATTGTAAGCCATTTGAAATCATTACACTTTCAAACTATGTGGTCTAAGAGTGAAAATAAGTGTTCAGACTGAAAAATATGGCAATCCCCCATAACACAAAATGCTTTAACCTTAAATCAAATGTTTTTCAGACAAAAGAGAGACTATTAGTTTAAGCTAGTTTAGTTATTTCCATCAAGAAATAAGTGCTGTGTATAACAGAGTGGCTTTGTGTGCTAAAAAGAACAGTTCAGAGACAGGAGAAATTTTTCATTATTTTTTTTATCTTCTGCAATTTCTGTAAGCTGGATGGTATTATTGCCAAACGGTTCCTCTTTTACACTGGCATCTGAAGAAGCTTTCTCCCAAAATCAAATGAATGATGTCGTCTCCAGACTACAGAGCAGAAAAATTATTTTGCTTTTATGTTTACCCTGCAACACTAAGACAGTAATGTAGCTAAGTGAGACGCTGTTTATATAAAAAGTGGCTACTTAACCTGTTGATACAATTAGATGGTAATAAATCTACATCCTGTGTGTGAGTATGCTCTCAAGCTGGTGTGTGTCTCTGTTGATATATTTTCTTGTCTGGTTGTGGACTTGCAGCACAGTAGGTTTTCGAGATAGGATTTAAATCAGCTGGCAATTTCTCACACATATTGAACTGTATGCTGAAGAGCTAATTAACAAGGGCTGTTTTCTAGTTCACAAGCTCCTCTGACATCTTAATTAGATCTTAATGACATTTCAGTTGGAATGGTTGAACTGAGTACATTGTGATGGGGTTAAACCAGAGCTGATATACAGAAAGAAATGGCAAAACGACTGACTCAAGAGACAAGTGTATGCAGGAATGGAGAGAGGGACTATTATAGAGATGGATAGTGAAAAATATGTAAATGAGGATGGATAGAGGATAGTCACGTACTATATCCTATGTTAAAATAGTATTGGTTTTGATTAACATTGATAAAGCTTTCTCTTTCTCTCATCTTCTCCCTGAGATAATTTCACTCTCTCAGCCTTTTTGCCTCTTTTCCTCTTTCCCAGTGGGATGTGGGACTATACATTGCCCTGTAATTACTCTGCCCATGTCCCAGCAGAATCACACCTCTTATATCGGCCTCTTAATCGGATTCTTAGCATTTATTACCATAAAATTTCATCCTGAAAATAACTAGATATGTCTTCCATTGCCAGTGGAGGTAGTGTGATAATGATGTTCTGGCAGATAGATGGCTGATTAGATACAATATTCTCTTGTAGTGCTATGTTTTTGCATTGTAGATGGTTCTGCGTGGTCTACAGTGGATTGCAGGGAATAGTCCCCCCCCCCCCCCCCCCCCCCCCCCCCCCCCCCCCCCCCCCCCTTCCCCTGTGGTGGGCAGGGTGTGTATTTTTAGCTGAGAGGTTGATGCACGTTTATGCAACTCCAAAAAAAGTCAGCAGACTGCAATGAAAGAACAATAGGCTGCAGAGAAAGTCCACAGATCTCAGACTGTCCCCATCATTACATTTTTTCAGTTACCCATCATTACCCATCTGATGTTTTCTCTCAGTACAATACATGCGTATGCTGACAAAACTGCAACCTTGACATGGGAAGGGATAATTGATTTAAAGTATCAAAGGCACATATTAAATTCCCAGAGAAGTTGCACTGTCTGTGTTCCTGGGCTCAGCTGGCTCTTCTCTTAAGAGCGGCCATTAGAGGAGATGGCTATACAAAAGCAGAGCAAACAAGGGGACAGTCACGAGAAGCCCAGAGAGAGCCCAACCTCAAGATTACATCAGAGTAAACAATGAAGAGAAGGCTAAATAGAAACTTTGAAGCCCCATACAGAGGACAGAGCAAGTAACAAACAGGGTGGATGTAGGCTGAAAGATTGGATAGCAGGAGACACATTACTAAGATTCTGTCAGTTACAGATGCTGTTCTGTGTGCAGCCTTGTCTGTTTATCACCTTCCTCTTCTCTTCCCAAAACCTCTGTCTCGACTGTGTTGCCTAAATCTGTCACAATACAGTCACAGATTTCTGGCATGAACCACCTTTTATGACCATCTCCATGTCTATCCATCTTTTCTGTAGTGCTTCATTTGTGTTTTTTAATCAGCCTCAATCGGTTTACTTTGCTTTTTTCCAGAAAAGGATGATAAAAGAGGTTGTTTTTAGTAGGTCTTTCAACAGTTCTTTCTAAAAAAAAAAAAAAAATGCAGGTCCTCAGATGCTTTTATAATTTTTTTCTAGTTTTCCTCACAAGAAAGCTAAGATTGTGTCCTCTATTACTGCAAAGTGGAACATTTGGTCCACATGATCTGTGATACACTTTCACAACCTACTTGTGGTGTAAAGCAATTCTGAATGGCTTATTTTCGTGATGCAAACACTTAACTGTTGCTGAGACTGTTTTTCTACTGTTCCCAGGCAGATGTGCAGTAAATCCAGGCCACATATAGACTGAGAAAGGCCCCTGCAAATAATCTAATGTCTGCCTTCTCTTGCCTATTCCCAACTGTATAGCATCCTTCCTTTGACCAGGCTTAATGATGACCTGTTAACCCTTGTCTAGCAAGGTTTTGACAATCAGACAGGTTATTCTGCATTCTAACCATTCATTGCTTTTCATATCAGGCAGAAGGAGAGCAGTGAGTCAGTCTGACATCCTGTGAGTCAGTCATTGACTAGCAACTTTGTCAGATACTACAGTATATACTCTCCTCTGTCTGCTGCCAAGGTATAAGAATCGATTCTACTCAGCGCTCTTATAATCACGTTGTGCCTAGCATGCTACATGTATTGATCACTGTGGTAAGAATCAAAACGTGGTGCTTATGGTCTGTGACTGTGCTTATTATCCCCTCTGTGTTCTTACATCCCAGGTTCACGGAGGCAGATACCATTGTGATGGGGGATGTGACGTATGGGGCCTGCTGTGTGGACGACTTCACCGCTCAAGCCCTGGGAGCCGATTTTATGGTGCACTATGGCCACAGTTGTCTCAGTGAGTTTCTTATCCCTCTGTAAACATATTTGCCCTTTTCTCCTTCGCTATGAATGCAGATTGCACCTCAAAGAGCAACATTAAGGGAACATGCATCAAGGACTCCCACCTACTGAGAGTGGGCTGCATAATAAAGAAGCATCAACAAAGACAGAAAGGCAAACTGACAGATGGAGCTATCGATGAACGGAAAATGTAACTAGTTAGTGCAATCTGCCAGCTCTTATATGGAAAGAATATCAGACCTTTGGAGCCTGCACACACACATTTATCCAGCAGATCGATGAGGAACATGCATTAGAGCTGTCCTTTGAAAACCTCAAGCAGTTCTTGAGAACCTTCACCCTCGCCCCCGCTGTCTGTCTCTCGCTGAACATTGGAGGAAATGTTAAATCAATAGTTTTGATATATTTCTGCTAGAACAGCCTCACCTCTTCCAAATATCAGAAATGACCAATAGAATTTTAATAAAGCTAAAAAACTGTCTCTTTGTTTGTTTGTAAACTCTTGTTTGTCTTGGCACATTACTTATTTGTTAATCATGGAGGAATTATGTGAGTGGAGGCTTGTATGTTTACTGAAGAGATAGGATGTGTACTCATTTCCATTTATACTCAAGGGAACTCCGTAAACCCAAAGAAGGTAGTAAAGACTTTAGGGGTTTTGAAGTCAGATCAGACATTACATGATGAAAGAAATTTTCAAAGAAATCAAACTACACCCAGATTCTCATGGAATCCCTTCATATAGGTGCAACTATACGTGATCCCGGCCTTGATCACTCAGTCATGCAGACATATCGGCACTGTTTCCTAAGATGTCAACCACCTGCAGAAGATAAAAGGCTCATTGTTTTGACTCAGTCTCAGTCATTATCTCATCTGCATTCTTTTTATCATCTCTGCAATTTTCGTTTTTGAGTATTCGTTTTGATGATTGGTTTATTATCCTCAAGAACCTCCTTTTTCTCCACCATTATATGGGTTAATTCCAGTCATGGTTTAATCATTTGATATTGACTTTTAAACTATCCAAGAGACTGAACCCCAAAAAATTTATCTCTGTTCATCAAAACTGCATATTTAAATATTTTTTTCCTTCAAGAAAAATTATGTATTCACTGCTTAAAATTGCTCGGGTGTAACTCTACACCTTTACTTCATTTAGTATGCACTGATCTATGAATATGCAGATTGGGCCCCACCTCCATCTCCACCACTTGCCTGCAGCTAAAGCTCATTTGCTCACCTTCGACTCTGCTCCAGTACTGTATAACTACAATACTACAGTAATCCAAGCGAGTTGCAATATTGGAGTAATTCAACTCTACATGTTTGAAGTAGAAACCGATTCAGAAAAAAAGGTAATTTTATTAGCATGGTAATGTATTTTAAACTGCCTGTAAGGCCCAAACAAAAATCAAATTAAAGTGGCACCTTGACTTAACTAAACAAACAGGTACAATCCTCCTGTTGGATAATTACTGCATGGGCGATTATCTTTTGGCTGGCAACAACTTATTTAACACGTTTGGGATTATTCACTGATCCCGAATGGTCGTGATCGGCGATCACTTAAATGTTTGGTGAAATCAGATGGAAGAAAAACAACAGTAGAACTCGGGCTGTGTTTAATAGTGACAGTAAGAACATTTCCACATGAACAATGTGAAGGGAACTCAAGGGATTGGAACTGAACAGCCATTCACAACAGCCTGATTAGATTAAATTTAATTATGATTAAATGCCATTTGATTAGATATTGGTTCATTTACAGATATTTATGTAACACCTTTTTTTATTAAAGACATTTTCAGATAACTATTTTTATAAAACACTGAGCCCATTTACATGCCCATCAAATCTGATTTCTGGGAGTAATCAGGTAATTGCAATAATGTAATCTACAGGCACTTATGAAATATCATTTTCGAAAAATTGTTTTCTACATTTTTCGGTCAGTGTTTCCTCCAATTTCATATCCAGAAATGCTGTGGGGAAACAAAACACTCAGGACAGAAAAAAAGTTAAACTTTTTAAATAACCTGATGAAACTGTTTCATTCTGTGAAGTTGCTCTAAATATTCTTGAAGTTCAGATAACTTAACAATAATAAAACTTACAAAGAAAAATGGATCAATTTTAGGCCATAGTACGACAGAAATCACTACATTGATGGTACATTTAGCTGCCATCATTTGCATGTTCCTGTGATGAACTTGTCCCTCTCGGCATAACACCGGAGCAGGAGAAATACCTTTTACTGGAGCAAGTGTATAAATCTTCACTCTCCTGGGAGAATAATAACAACCTTCATATTTTTGTCTGATTTTCAGCTGGTTGACTTATTTTCTGTACTCTGTGTCAATAGGTAACTTTGCATCTGAGCAGACAAGAAATGAATGCGGAGTTCCCCAAGGTTCCATCCTGGGGCCTCTTTTGTTTAACATCTACATGCTCCCACTGGCACAGGTCATAAAGAAAAACAAAATTAGTTACCATAGCTACGCAGATGACACACATATATATATATTACAATGTCACCAGGAGACCGAGGCCCCATACAGGCTCTTGGTAAATGTATTGAGGAGATTAATGTCTGGGTGTGCCTGAACTTTCTACAGTTAAACAAAAACAAAACTGAGGCGATTGTCTTTGGAGCAAAAGAAAAACGATTAAAGGTCATCACAGAGCTTCAGTTTATACGCCTAAAAAACACCAACCAGGCCATAAATTTGGGTGTATTGATGGACACCCAGACCTTAACTTTGAGAAACACATTAAGGGAATCACAATGTCAGCCTACTATTACCTTAAGAATAGATCATAACACTATGAATGTTCAAATTCAAAGTGCAATTGCATCAATACAATATATTGGTAAAAATGAATGCAGCACTAGATAGAAATAAATATCATTAAGCTTAAGCCTATAGAAACAATACCACAGCAAAAAGTTGCCATAGTCAAAGCTAAAGGCAGTCCAATGAAATATTTAGTGGTAACTTTTTCTTTGGCCAGACAATGCATGTGTTTCCCTCTACAATGTAAGAAATGTAACTGAGGACTTCCGGTGGCGCCATGAGAGGAGAAGCAGCCTGATTTTTCTGCTCTGGAGGAAGACTCTAAAATTAGCCGAAATCTACAGAATCGCACATATTTCATTATAAACCTGCGGTATGCTATACTAAAAATGTCTACTCTTAAAAAAGAAGTTGAAAAGAAAAGCAGAGCTACTAAAAAAGAAGAAACTCGTGTCGAAGCGGCCATGGACGTGAGCGAACCTAAAAAAGACAATATGGCGACACTGCTCACAGAGATACAACAACTGAGAAAGGAGCACACCGATGCCTCCAACAACACAAAAGCTGCACTGTCCAGGGTAGAAACATCCCTAAGTGATGTACTTGAGCGAACGACTAAACTTGAACAGCAAATCGACGACACTAATCAGAGGGTGAGCGATGTGGAAGACCAACTACTCCGCCATGACCGCGTTATACGCTATCTGTTTCAAAGAGAAGCCAAACTCTCAGCCAAATGTGAGGACCTCGAATCAAGAGCAAGGCGCAATAACCTGCGCATTTACGGGATACAAGAGGGAAAGGAGAAAAATGACATGATTATGTTCATAACCGACATGTTACACACTTCACTCAAACTACCACAGGATATGGATCTCTGTGTGGAGAGGGCGCACCGGTCATTGACTACGAAACTTAAAGACTCGGCGCCACCACGATCAATCATTGTAAGATTTTCTAACTACAGAGTGAAAGAAAAAATAATTCAAATGGCCTGGAAAAGTCGTGATATTACGTACCAAGGCCAGAAGGTATATTTTGACCAGGACTACACTGCGGACATACAGAGAAAACGTAAACTAGTGCGAGACGTGATTAAGCAACTTAAGTGAAGAACGTGAGAGCCGTATCGCCTTTCCCTGCTCAGCTGAAGATTTACCTGGATTCTGGAGTGAAGACGTTCTCTACTCTCACAAGAGTGGCGCCAACTCTTGCGGAGATGGGAATACACTACAAGGTGAATGAGCTTGAGAACTGCCGTGACGAACTGTTGCACAACACCTGGACTACAGCGTCCGGAGAAGCTGGAGAAACAGCGCTGAGCGTCGCGGACATGCAGGCACTCATACGAGGTGATAAATAAAGGAAAACTTTCAAGAAGTAAGTGGACAGATATAATCAAACTGTGCTTATGACATAGATGCTAAGATATGTGTATAAGGCTAGTACAAATACATATGTAACATTCTTGACGTTAAAAGAGGACTTTCTCCTGTAATGGGGAGATCAAGATGACTTTTTTTGTTGGGTTTCATTTGCTTTATTTTGGTTTTTGCAAAGGCAACCCCGGGAGCAATTTTTTGCTGTCCAACAGTTGCTATTACACGGAGTGTGTCCGAGGAAGGGTTTTTGTCATGCCCCTTCGTTTCCATAGTGACCATCCTTAAGGTCGTTTGTTTGTTTACTTCATTGTTTGGAAGTCTGTTTAATGTTCTGTTCGAGTGTGTTCTACGGGTAAAAATTATTTTGAACATTCTAATACATGTGCAGTCACACTTTGAGAGGTACATGCTATGCAATAGTTATATTGTCTGCAAGGTAACCATTATGAGAAAGGTACCCCTTAACAAGCTTGTAACATAAATATGGAAAAATTAACAATTGTTACATACAATGTCCACGGCTTAAATCATCCTATAAAAAGGAGGAAGATTCTTAGCCAGCTAAAGAAAATGCATTGCTCCCTTGCTTTATTACAAGAAACTCATTTAAATGAGTTAGAACATAAAAAACTAAGAAGGGAATGGGTAAATCAAACATACAGTGCATCATTTGGAAATAAAGGAGGTGTAGCCATTCTGATTAATAAGTCATTGGCTTTCTGCACAGAAAAAGTCATTCAGGATAAAATGGGGAGATATGTGCTGGTAGTAGGTCGTCTATGGGAGGAGGAAATATCTATTATGAACCTGTATGCTCCTAATGAGTGTGATGAAAACTTCTTTAAAGAAATAGCAAATGTAATTGCAGAAAATGCTAAAGGGATAATAATAGTTGGAGGAGATTTTAATGCAGTTCAGGATAGTAAAATAGACAGGACACCAGCAGAAGGAGGGGCACAAAGTAGGAAAACTAAAATACTCAATAATATGATAACAGAACTTGGACTGGGGGATCCGTGGAGGTTTCGAAACCCAAGTATGAAAGACTTCACGTTTTTCTCAAATGTCCATAATAGTTATTCAAGGATAGACTTTTTCTGCGTCTCTCAACAACATATGCATAAAGTGATTGATTGTCGTATAGAAACAATTACACTTAGTGACCATGCCCCTGTTATTCTACACTTGGACTTATGTAAGGACACTTTCTTTAAATATTGGAGACTAAATGTATCACTACTTACTAATGCAGTAGTGGTCCAGGAATTAAAACAAAGTCTGATAGAATACTTTGAGATAAACGATAATGGAAATGTCACCCCACCTATTTTGTGGAGTGGAGCTAAAGCAGTATTAAGAGGGAAAATTATACAGATATCATCCAGACTAAAGAAACTGCGCTTGGAGGATCAAACAAGACTTGAAAACAAAATAAAATTATTAGAAATTGAACATAAACAAACAGGAGCAAATGACATATTGGCAGAGTTAAAAGAGGTTAGGAAATAGTTAGATAAGATCCTCACCTACAAAACTGAGGGGGCTTTGAGATTTTCTAAACAGAAATATTATGAGATGGGTAATAGAGCCAGTCGTCTGTTGGCTTTCCAGCTTCGAAAAGCACAATCTGACAGAACAGTACATAAAATAATGGATCCCATACTTAAAACAACTCTATATCACCCTAAAGAAATAGCCAATGCTTTTGCATCTTTTTATAGAAACCTATATGAGGAGCCAAATCCAATGAATGATGGACTAAAAAATCAAATGGGTACATTTCTCACAAGTTTGGGTTTGCCCGTTCTGTCTGAAAAAGAAGCATCTGGTATGATTTCAAATATAACAGAGACTGAAATACGAGAGGCAGTTAAAAAACTTAAGAACAATAAATCCCCAGGGACTGATGGACTCCCTGGGGAATATTACAAATGCTTTTTAGAAATCCTACTACCGATATTGACTAGAGTCTTTAACTACACACTTAAAAAGGGTGAACTGCCGAGTTCTTGGTCAGAGGCCATCATTTCAGTTATCTATAAAGAAGGGAAAGATGCAACCCTTTGTGAAGGATATAGACCAATTAGCTTGTTATGCACAGACCTAAAACTTTTAACCAGTATTTTAGCCAAAAGGATACAGAAACACATTACAAAACTCATTCACCCGGATCAGACGGGATTTATTCCAAACCGGCATAGTGCTAATAATATAAGGAGAACTTTGAATGTTATTACCCAGGCCAAAAGAAATAAACACGACTCCATGTTAATTAGTTTTGATGCTCAGAAAGCATTTGATACAGTTAATTGGCATTTTTTATATAATACATTGTTAACTATGGGCTTTCATCCACAATTTGTTGAATGGATAAAAATAATATACACAAATCCTAAATCATGTGTCAGGGTTAATGGATGTTGTTCTGAGTTCTTTTATCTTGAGAGAGGTGTTCGTCAGGGTGACTGCCTTAGTCCCTTACTCTTCGCTATAAATATCGAACCTTTGGCAGCATCAATCAGAATGAATAATGACATTAAAGGTATTAGGGATAAAAATAAGAAGGAACACAAGATTTCACTTTTTGCGGATGACATTCTCACATACATCAGTAACCCTGCTACATCTGTACCTTCACTTATAGAAACCTTAGAAGAATATGGCAAACTCTCCGGCTATCAAATTAATCAATCAAAATCAGAAGCATTGTTATTAAATGGCAATTTACCCACGGATTTAACTGGTAGATTTAAACTTCGAATGACTAATCAGGGATTCAGATATCTGAGAATTATTGTGACCCCTCTGACATCACAGCTGTTTAAAGCTAATTATGGGAAGTTAATGGATGAGCTTAAAAAAGATCTTGCAAGATGAGAAATTCTACCTCTTTCACTTACAGGAAGAATAGAAACTATAAGAATGAACATCCTACTGAGATTGCTCTTTCTCTTCCAATCCTTACCTATAAAAATCCCCATGTCCACATTCACTATACTTAACAAATGGCTCTCAAAATTTATTTGGCAAAACAAACGTCCGAGAATTAGATTGAAATCTCTTATGTGTCCTAAAGAGCTGGGGGGACTGAATATACCAAACTTGGAAAATTATTACTGGGCTGCTCAACTTAGGTCAATGATCACATGGATTCGCCAGGATGAAGATGCAATTTGGTATAAGATGGAACAGGGTGATTGCCAAGAAACATTCCTTGATACTCTACCATTTGTAAACCAAGATACATGGTCCAAGAATAAAATTAATAATGAGTGGGTTAAAACTACTCTATCAATTTGGTTAATAATCAGAAAGACACTGAAACTCCCAAGCTCTTTATGTAGAATAATCCAAATTAATCACAATGCTGAATTTCTTCCCGCTTCTGGATTTAATAATTGGATTGAAAACGGCTTAATTCTATTAGGTCAGATGTTTGAAGATGGATATCTAATGTCTTTTCAGCAACTTAAACAAAAATATAATATCCCAACTCACGACTTCTTTAAATATCTGCAAGTGAGACATTATTTACATAAACATAAGGGCTGGAACACTTTACAGAGGCAACCCTCTAACATGGAGCAATTTTTCTCTCTCAGTAATAAAGGGGACAATAACTACTAGGTACGTATCTCATATTTTTTAAAATACTACAAGAGGAAGCGACAGAACATACAAAAGACATTAAGGAGAAATGGGACCTAGAAATTAATGTAATAATTAAGGATGAAGACTGGGAACGGTTGTTTCAGGAGGGTCATAAAATATCAAGCAGTCCGACATTAAGGGAGTTTGAGTGGACAACTAAAATAAGATTCTTTAGGACCCCTTTTGTCACATCTAAGTTTGGTAGGACCTCTGATAAATGTTGGAGGGACTGTGGCTTTGTAGGGGACCATACTCATATATTTTGGGATTGCCCAGAATTATTGAACTATTGGAAAGACATACAAAGTGAAATTCTTATATGTCTGGGTATTAAAATTCCTTTAGAGCCATCTCTTATTATATTAGGAATTTTCCAAGACAAATTCCGAACTAACTGCCATTTTCATCTCTTAAAGATTTTACTTGTACTTGCTAAGAAAATGATTACGGTCTCCTGGCTGAAATCGCAGCCCCCCCACAATCTCTCAATGGAAGAATAAGGTGAAGGAAGTGTATTATATGGAGCAAATTACACCAAGATTGTAGATGAAAACGGATTCGTTTATGAATAAATGGTCCCCCATCCGAACATATTTTTCAAATTCATGAAGTCTTTGTGCAGTATTATTGTTATGCTGGCTAATGCTTCATTTGTTTCCTTTTCTCATACTGTGTGGACAAATAATAGTTTACTATGTACATGGCTGTATCTGTACCGTATGCATGATTATGATGTTACATTTGTTAAATGTGATTTGCACTGATGATTTTGAATAAAAACAAGTTCCAAAAAAGAAATGTAACTGAAACAGATCACATAAGACTTTGGATGGACTCCAGTCTCAAAGTATAATGTTTTTTTTTTTTTTTTTTTGTTCCTAATAGTAGATGAAACTTATTGAGCGACACCATGCAAGATGGCAGAAGTGCTTCCCTTACTTATTCGTAAAATTGTAGTTACCAAATGTTTCAATCAAATCATATATATTTTTGTTTCCATCTAAGGAAAGACAAAAAGAGCAAACTGGTAAAGTGTAACAGGGCTTCTCAGATAATAACAGTCTAGCTACTATTATATTGCTAGACCTTCATAAAGGCAGAGTAAGCTGCTGTTTCTAGTTTCTCTTTTCCAGAACAATTTTCAAGCTTATCCCTTCCTCCCCTGTTAAAAAAACTAGAGAAAAGAGTAAGGAGCTGTGTACCAGAGGCCGTCTTAGACCTATGGTATTAAAGACAGTACATCTGATAAATAAATCTTTGTTTACCAATTGTTTCAATGTGGTGATGTTCTAAAGCGTAAATACATATATCCACACCTCCACTAAAGTCTGTGGGAAGATACTGCATCAGTGGGTTTTCTGTACTAGCACAAACATATAAATTTGTGCCTGGCAGAAATGTCTACACATGAAGTGGAGAGGAGGGAGGCAACAGCGATTAGAGCCTATTGCTCACGCTTGTGTGCTGTTACCTTCTCTACAAACATGTGTCCAAAGACTGGAGTTCATAATACAGACAGAGGACAGATAAACACCTCGTCACATACTTGTATCTTTGAAAAACATTCCCAAAAGTGCAAAAGTGATTGCTTCTGTATAAATCTGCTTTATAAGAAATGTTCTGTTTTTCTTTTGACATCCCCACAAATCCTCATTGCCTTGGTCTTGAAAATTTTTAATCACAATTAATCGCATTGTTATGCACAAAATGGATTTTTTTGGTTTACAAACACTAAATCAGGGGTCTGCAAATTGCGACTCCAGATCAGTAAGTGACTCTCTGGACCTTCCACAACGGCTCTTAATACATGACTAAAAATGCTAAAGAACTGACTAATGTTTTTACATATAGATATAATAACAAATGCAGGTTTTGCATTTTTTCAGTTTTTTCATGGAATAATTGCATTGAATTTTCATAACGACACTAAAAGTACCAGTAATATATTTTTTAATCTACTTTTCTTGTCATTAGGTAGGAAACTATGGGCTTTTTTTTCAGATGAACAGACAGGAAGCAGGATTAGAATCTCACAGCTTCTAGATTGTGAGGAGAGATAAATCTTCACAATATGCACAATAACTTACATCCATGCACATTTAGTGCTTCATTTTCCAGATTTCGTGCCTATTAATTCTCTGACTTTGCATTCTTAGAATGGCTGTTCAGCTTAACCTCTTACGCCTGCACCCTCTGCTATTGGGAGTTAAGAGGTTAACATCCGGTTTTACTGGTTGTAACGTTAAGTCTGTAAATGTAACTATAAACGTGTGTGGTATCCACCGAAAGTCCAGAATCACAGCTAACAGCTCAGTAAAACCATTTCTATAACCACCAAACACTGTTAAGATAACAAACAATTAGACCAGGTACACAAAGTCCAAAACAATATGTAAACATAAATTATGGCACCCGATGTCATGAACACGGAAAAACGACTCCTCTACTGAAGGCACAGATCTCACAGATTCCAAAACTGTAAGTTTTATCTCGTTATGAGCAAGATTTACAGAACCAGAGACAAAACAAGACCCAATTTATGCTTCACGTTTGTAAAACAAACATTGTTTACATGAGATGCACCACTGCAGCAAGACCGGGCACGGAGGAAGAGGCATTGGACTATAAGCCTCTGCATGTGGTTTCTCTGTGTTCAGAGCCAATAAGCAAGAACTTCAACATGCAATAAAAAAATGAACCGGGTAAATTAATAATGCGTTACTGCGATAATAATGTATTAAGGTGCCCAGCTCTATTATATATATGAACTTTGTTGTTAATGAGCAGCTATACTCATTTAACTTATTTCCGTAGCACATGAGAATAAAGCCAGCAATGGTGCTAGTGATTCCTTTCTGTCTCTTTGACTATATTTCTAATTGCAGCACATAAGTGCACTCAGGCTTCCATGCTAATGTGAACACAGATCGATGTCACTTTGGTCTGCTCTTTACGTTTTGGCAGTGCCTATAAACAAGCAACAGACAGCTGTTATTCTCAGTAGAGTTATACTCATCTACTGCAACCCCTTCAGCCTTATGACATGTTAAAACTAGTTGGTTCTTCTCCAAGTGGCCCATTCATCACTTCTCATTTTGTTTAATTGGCAATTACCATTCACATCCCCAGCATCCTGTTACTTTTTTCCGCTCCAATCTTCCATAGGAGTGGGAGAAAGGGCCAGATCGTTAAAGCTTTATATCGTTGACTATGAAATCATCTACCTCTGTCTTTAAATTAAATTTCAGTGTTTTTCAGCCTACATCTGTAGGTATTTGTCATTCTTCAATCTTTTTTCCTTCCCATCTAATTTCAGTCCTCTGTGACAACAGCAATGTGTCCTTCTATCTTCACTCTTTTTTTTCTGCACCTTGTCATGTGTTGCTCCAGTGTTTCGTTTTAATATAGGCCGTCAAGCTAGCTGTGCTAGCTCTTAAAATTTTTGTGCCTTAATGGACCATTTATTTCATTAAACCAGAAAGTCCCCATTGCTCCTGATGTGCAAATTTTATATAACACAAGAAGGATAATAGAATAATTGCTGTGATCAACACTAACAATAATTCTTCTGTCTTATCTGCACCCTTTGCCCCTGTTTTCTTGGACTCTCGCATCCTCAGCATCTAACTCAACATGTCTCTAGCTACGCCTCCCACGCTCGGATGCGTGGTAAATGGCCTGTGAAATTAATGGCACTAATAGCAATCACGTGTCCCTCTCTGTCCCTAAATAATTGAGGTCTTTGCATCAGTTCTTGTATGCTTAACACTTGATTTGAATGAGTTTCCATTATATCCTACAGAGACAGACTGAGCTATACACATGTGTTCACCGGTTGCTGTATAGTTGTGCTTTTGAACGTGCAGCACGTTAATGTTTTAGGCCCCATCAATATTGCATATAATGCAGGCTTACCTGACATAATAGAGTGAATTATTCATCTGTCTTTTCTTTGTCTTTGCCTTTTTGCAGTCCCCATAGATTCCACAGCAGGTATTAAGATGCTGTACGTGTTTGTGGATATCCAGATGGACAATGCACACTTCCTAGACACAATCAAGTTCAACTTCCCTCCCGGACAAGCTTTGGCGCTCGTCAGCACTATTCAGTTCGTGGCAGCACTGCAGGTAATTAAGCACGGCTTCTTTCTGATATAATGTGCCAGTGAATGAGTTCATCCTTATGTCAAGGAGTCCTGAGACAAACTGAATCTTGTTCTTTTTTTAGTATTGTATGATGTTACTTACATACTTGTACAGGAATGATTGCATATCCTTCATCTCAACACTTTTATGTGATTCCCAGCTTTATGAACACTACTCTTAAGCTCAATAAAAGCGTGGGTTTGTCAAATCTGGCAGCAGTTATTTTTGATTTGAAAGGTGCGGTGACCTCAGAGGGCCTCTCAGTTCAGCATCGTGCTCAGGACTGCTCTTTACATAAGCAGTGGCAACAGCTATAGTATTAAGCTTTAATATCCCTTTTTCTGGCTTGCTGCCTTCCTGTTCCATAATGTCCTCTGCTGCTTTCATTGCCAACTTGAACCAACACTACTGTGGGCCTTTACTAATCTAACCACCTCTATTTTTAAATCATGCTCTATACTGTATTTGTTTTTTTTTTGTTAGTTTGTTTTTTAGTGCATCAATGCATATGTGTGTGCATGTATATTTCTGTGCATCACTGTAATTGTGTATGCATGGATGCCTGCACTTCTCTCTTGTCTATTAGTGTGTAGGTTTGTTGAAGTTACACATTATGGGTGGGAGAGTACACATATTGCAAATATAGTGCACTGCCTTTAATTTACCTTAAATCACTCAATTTGTCCTTCTACCTCAAATCACACTTTTCAAATTCTTTTTGTTTTGTTTATTCTTTCATCATCTACCTTTTCTTTATTGGCTGTTTAGAAGTTTTGTTTGTTTTTTTTTTTTACATTAAAGCACTTTCTTCAGCTCATAATTCTAACTCAGTAAATGCTTTTATATTTCACAGTTTTTTCCACTGTAGTTTGCAGTGTATTTGTCAGTATTTTGCTGGATCTGAATAAATAATAAATAAAAGTGACGGAATTTCCAAAGTTTCTGCTTTGCAAACTTGATAAGAATGTTGTGATATTTTTACAAGCCTATGATCCCCAATTACAGCTACAGACAAATCCTTAACTAAACAAACAGTTACACTTTTAATGTTTTTTATTAAATTAACTTTTTCCAATGAAAAGGGGAGCAACACACTTCCATCTCCATCTTATCCCAACACTGAGACATAGTAGAGTGAATATCATGGTTTTTTGGCTGCTCGGCTAGTTCAAAGCCTGGATATATTAGAAATCTTTGGGAAAACTGAATCAAAACTGTATCAAAATATAAAGTTTTAAGACAGTAGCACCTGACCTAAAGCTGAGTACAGACTGGGTTATGTAGCAAAGCAATGAACCAAAGAATATAACAATAATAATTAAGAAGGAATAAAGTTCATGGTTTGCAGTGGCTGAGACTGAGTACCAGCCTTAACCTAAAGAAAGATGCACAGTCAGCATGTGCTGTCCCAATTTGATTTTTTTTTTTTTTTTTTTAAACAGAAGTGGTCAGATCCAGTGCATATCTGTACATAAAACAGAATCACAACTGTAGGTAAACCTTTTCAATTGTTTAAAGCTTTTAAGTTTAATTCTGTCTTATCCCTCCATGTTACAGGCTGTGAGTACAGCCCTGAAGCCAGAGTATGATGTGATTGTCCCACAGTGTCGCCCTCTGTCACCTGGAGAAATTTTGGGCTGTACCTCCCCTCGCTTGGATCGCCATGTTGATGCCATAATGTAAGAACTCCCTCACCTCCCTTTTTCCACCCTCCCAGGTTGAGACTGTAGGTTTATTTTTCTTGTTCTTTTTTTTAGTTAGCTCACACAGATTATCTACCTTTGACTTATCCTGGCATCGTAGCCTCCCCACTTACCTTTCGATAATTAGTTCTGGCAATGCCATGCCCACTTATGTAAGTAATAATTAGAGTGACAGTCCTCCAGTCACACAAGTCATAGCTGGCAGTGACAAGTAGCTATGCCTGTGTGCTTTTTGCAGCGAGTCACAGCCAGATGCTGATCCAGAACAGCGAGGCTAAAAATACCTACTCACTGTGAAAAATCATTGAATTGGATATAGCCTGACACTTTTAGCTGTTTCAAACTGCAACACATCCACATCTTCGCCAAATTTCCAAAGTTTGAAAGAAATTCTTTTTTTCAAAGTATTACACCTACTGTGGTATGTGCATGGTGAAAATTGATAAACCATTCACATCACAGTTTGTTTGTAAATTCAGTTTAGTTCGTGTGATTGCCTCTTTTATGTTTCTTCATTTTCTGGAGAATAAATTGATGAATGCGGTCAGGAGCTGCATGTGTTCTAAAAGACCAAGTCTTCTGTGCTTTCACAGAAACCTTGCCTGTAAGATGTTTCAGTGTGATACATGCAGAGAACAGAGGGACCTGGCAAAGTATCAGGTCCGAGTAGCAAACAACGTCCTCACAGCTGTTCTGTGTGACAATGGGCTGCCGCTCAGGCTGCTCTACAGTAAAGAAATCTATGCTTTGTTGCGCACAGTGAGATAATGTAATTCCCCTGATTTAATTATGCATAGGTGCATCTCCTCCGTTGTCTGATCTGCACACATTTAGTGCCAGTCCATGTGATTAAAACCTCCCAGCGCATGAGATTAAAAAGGCACGTGGGCAAGCTTTGTTATATGGACAGATGGAAACAAAAGCAGTGTGAGAGTTTGTGTTACTCACCAACTAATCCATGTGTTGTCTTTGATGTGTTAGTTGTATTGTGCAGGAGTGTTGAGAAGACTGTTCAATTGGTCTGCCATCTCCCATACACAGTCAAAACACAAGTGATTATATTGTAAGCATTATCAACATGTTAAAATGATGAGAACTTTTTCCTGACATGGACCGTATCTCTATGTCTGGTGCAGCACCAAATAGAGAAAGTGTTATAGTATGCTGTGACAGCAGTACTGAAATTGTAACAGTAATAGACTGTAACAGAGTTTCATTTTACTATAATGAATTACCATGAAGACAATGCCAGAACTGATCATTTGTTGTCTGAAAGAAAAAGCTGCATAGATCAAGCTTCTTTCCACGGATTCCTATTCTGAACAATGCATGCGTTTCACCACCTTTAATAAAGTATTAAGTACATTAAAATTTAACTTTGGGTTATCTAACATTAATTAGAAATGAGTCAGTGCTTCAGAAATGGTATGTGCGCAAGTTTTAATTGCATTTTTGAACTACTTGAGCATTATAAATAGTGAATAGCATTGTAGTCTTTGAGGCCCATATAGAAGCATT
Organism: Melanotaenia boesemani; assembly: GCF_017639745.1. NCBI lineage: Eukaryota > Metazoa > Chordata > Actinopteri > Atheriniformes > Melanotaeniidae > Melanotaenia > Melanotaenia boesemani. The sequence continues at coordinate 15,943,000 of NC_055690.1, forward strand.
GAAAAATCCCAGTCTTAAGAGACAAAATGTGAGTTTTAAACTTGATCAGTGGACCATTTCTATCTGCTTCCTGTGCGCTAGTTCATTCTCATAATAGAACAATATGATTATGTGATTTAGATGATAATGCAAACGCACGTAGCATTTCTCATTAAACCAAGAGCAGATTTTAGGATACAACAATAACATATTGATGCAGCTACTCTGGTCATGGGGAGAAGTAGAATCAAGCACAGTAACCTCTTACAATGGTGGCTGAAGCACAGCAGGCTTATTGTTGTAGACATAATTGTATGAGGGTCAAAGAGAATCGTTGCAGCACATGCTGTGCTTGAACTCAACCCATGCTGTCATTCACCGTCATTACATAAGATTCATACAGAGACATAGTTGTGTGTTTTTGCATAAGCAAACTCTACAAATAAAGTCCAGGCTAGTCTTTTCTCCAGGTAGCCTGTGTGGCAAGCCACCCACAGCTTGTTTTATACTGCTTCAAACAGAAAGCAATCAGCGAGCTTATTTGCATCTCCCTACTCAAAGCAGGTACCAACCTGTGCCCCCTCACAGTACCGGTGGAATTCTTTTCAGACACTCCCTGAAGGGGGTTTATGTAAGATACCTTGTTTTGTTTTTTTAGGAACCAACATGCTGCTGTGCATTTATGGTTTCTGAACTCTGTCTCTGCTCGAGCTTTGGTGAATCCCCAGCTTGAGACCCTGGGTTAATTGGAAGAGCTTGTGTTCTAGGTTACCGGCATCCTCCAATTGTTGAGGTCATGTATCCAGACAGTAGAGGTGGGCAGCCTTCCACCTCACCCTTAGGCCATCTGCTGTCAAAGCCCAGCGTTCTGCCAAGAGGCTGCAGAAATTAATAGAGCTTAAAAGAAAGTTGATGGAAAGACAGGAGGTCATTATTTATTATCAGTTTTCACTGAATGTTGATCATCCAGAGGAGGTCTTCTTTCTTCAATTTTATCCTCATGTCATTTAACTCAGAAATTGAATTTATCTGTTTTTCTTCCCCACTATAGTTATCTTGGAGATGGAAGATTTCATTTGGAGTCAATCATGATTGCAAACCCAGATATCCCAGCCTTCAGGTATTATACAACAATATGGTGCCATATTTTGTCAGATACTTTCACATTTCTGCTGTTTGTATGTTTGCACCACCTACTAAACATCACACTATTTTAACATAACTGATAAATAATATGAAATTTAAATAAGGTTAAAGCTCAGTTTGGAAAACAAATTAGATTTCAGAGAGAAAAATGTGTAATTTAATTAACTATATTGAATTAAATGTGCATATAAAGGAGGTTCTGTTATGTTATTTGGTGCTTTTTAAATTTTAAAACTGCCTGCAGTCATGATCATTGTTGTAGCGCTATGACAACAGGGTGTGAGTGTCAAATTCTGTTTTGCAGGTCGTTTTGCATGCAAAGTGAAATCATCTCATTATACACATATGCACTGCCACACAGATTACAAGTGTCTCTCATAAACAAGATTCTAATCTAAAGTGTACCCCTGATACCAGAGAAAAGGAGATTAGAAGCTCAGAAATGCCTCCATTTTCTCTAACATGCACCAGCTCCTGTCCTACTTGATGGCTTTTCATGATTGGATTTTCTTTTCTTATATTTCTGTCCTCAGAAAAGACATCTTAACAGCAGCTAGTAATGTTCATGAGATAGTCTATGTTCATGCACACATATATTTAACGTTTGTGTTTTTTCTTTCTGCGTTTGTTTGTAGATATGACCCCTACAGTAAAGTGTTCTCCAGGGAGTACTATGACCATGAGGCCATGCGTGCTTTAAGACTGAAGGCTATTGACAAGGCTCGATTGGCCAATAGATGGGGCCTGATCTTGGGTACGCTAGGTCGACAAGGTAGCCCAAAAGTATTAGAGGTGAGTTGCCTCCTCATTTCAATAGTCTGCCTATCCTGAATCCATCTGCGTAATGTCATGTATTACTTTTTCTTGAGGTTCCTCAATATCTGATTCAGTGAAATGTAGCACTAACAGGACAAGTAGTCTTTAAACTGACAGCTTGTTATTTCACATTGAGGATGATGCAGCCAAACATCCCTAGAAAGTCTTATCCTTGATCTTGTTTTGGAGGTTGCAACGGATTTTGAGCAATTTTTTTATCAGTTTAGTAGCACAAGTCAGAATAACCGACCATAGAAAGATATTCCAGAGTATAAAAGATATGGCAGAAAATCCAGGCTGTCCACAGTCCGTTACAGCATCCTTGTCCATCACTTAAATGCTAGATGTAAAAGATTTAAAACAACATCCCCTCTGTTTTATCAGCCGGTACACCTTCTCAGGCTTATACTGGAGCTCTCCTCTTGTTTGTAAGAAACCAAGATTTGGTACTGATGTGAAAATGTCCACAGGAGACCAGAAAGAAAAGTTTCTTTTAGGGTAGCAGGAGAGGATGGATTTAAAAGGGGGATTCAAATAAAAACTCCAGCTCTCCTGTAGCGATCTGTGGGATGTGAGAGTCTGATAACCTTACAAGTGAGAGGACAGAAGTATCTCTGATAAGAGCACAGTCACAGAAATGTCTTATAATCTTTAGGACAGTGGATATCAGCAGTGCGCTTAACTTTACCTCACCAAAGGAACATTATTGGGATTTTTCAGTTAGTGTGGTTGCTGTCTGCATTCATAACATCTCAGTCCACTGCCCAAAACTTCAAAGGCCGAATCAGTAAGGGAGAAGAGTTCCCTGAAACTTCCTAATAGATTTGTTAATTCATATGTAAAGCATGTTGTAAGGGCTTGTACTCAGAGATCCCACTCACCTAACGGATAAACTGCTTGCCCCAGCTTCATCTGTGCCCATTTATTTGTCTAGTGCATTGCAACATGGAAGACAACACTAAGTCTTGGTGTGCTAATTCTTCCCATGAAATCTGCACAAGAAGAGAGATCCCTGACAGTAAAATGTATTTGAAATGGGACATTGTACCTCAAAAATAATGCAACATTGCACAGAATCCCTGCTTCTAAGACAGAATATAGATAGAATATAGATCCTTTGCAAAGGAAAGTTGTAATAATGGAATGAAGCAATGGACTGAGTTCTGTTAAAGCTTTGACATTGCTGCTCGGTAATCCTCTGATTGGCAACAGCTGGGTACTTTTCAGCATCCCCTGGGTAGAAACATGCACTGTGTTTTCTCATGTTTTTCATGTTTCCAAAATTTTAGTTAAGCTTTTATTGCAGAGCATGATGGTTGGATTTTTCGCTCAGCCAACTTGTGCATGCTTTAAAAGCTGTCTAGGCACTTTACCGCTACCTTCAAAGGTCATCCACACAATATATGTTGACTTCTGGCCAAAACTCAAAAGTTCAGACGTATCTCTAATGGTATTACTTTACTAATCTGATTGTTCTAAGTCCACTTGCGATGGTATGATGAACAGTTTTTTCACCAGATCAACCAGTTTGTTGCCACCAAGCAGCATCTTTGCCGGTAAGACTGCGAACTCCGGCATACAAAGTAGCTGTTTACTGGTGAGTTGCCAGTGATTGGCAGTCATCAGGCTAATACTTTTGACTGTAATCGTAAATAAATAAAAAATAAATAAATAGGTGACTGGATAGCTCAGTTGAAAGGGCAGCTGTCTCCCTTGACCCGAGTTCCAATCCCTTAAAAATTTTTAGCAGAAGAGCAAAACCTCCAGACAATCTTTTACTGGGATGCACTGTCCGTAAAGATGAAATTTGTGTGCTATTTGATTAGTAACTTACCTTTTTTATAAACTAAAGTATCACCCCTTCAGAGAATTGGTTTTAATATATGGATTGCAGACTTTTACATTGGTTCTTTTGTTGTACATTTTTGTCTTACCAGCACCTGGAGTCAAAGCTCCAGTCTCTGGGCAAGTCCTTCACTCGAGTACTACTCTCTGAGATTTTCCCCAGCAAACTGGATCTAATGCCAGATGTAGAAGCGTGAGTATTAAATTTTACTCATATAAACACTAGTGCATGCTTTAGTTAAGCTTTAAAACATATTCCTTTCGGTTAATCTGATGGGCATCAATCTCTACAGCTGCACACAGCTCATTTGTCCACAAAAGTCAGAGCAGTAATCTCATTAGGTCTGACTAATATTCAATATATTTAGCCTGGTTTTCAGCTTGCAACAACTGCTTCAAACATGTCAAGCTAATGAGTTGTCACCACAGCCTGACATGCTGTTGAAAGAAAACTGATGTCAGTGATTATATGTCATTTAATGTACTATCCACTCACATGAGAGCAGCAAATGTTGCATGCACACCAAAGCAGTGAGGTACATAAGTGGAGAATTGCCTTGCGTCTGAATGAGTGAATACTGTCACTTTAACAAATTAATTAAATCACTCATCTTACATATACCATGTCTTAAAAACAACACACACAACTGCTCCAAAGTAGATGAAATAAAAAGAGTTTGGGCAACATTCTCTTGCTTAAAAACAAATCTAGCTCATAATTGGTCTGTAGCTGGTTTGGGGATGATGTTGAAGCGTGAAAAGTGATTTTGATTTATTTCCCCTAACAACCCCCTGATATTTTTAAACCACAACGCTTTAAAGTAAAGTGAGATAAAGTAACTAAGATTTTCTCTCATGCAGTAAAAAGGTTGCTATTCAATTTGTCACTGACAAGACCTGAGGAGATTTTTTTTTGTCTATTTAGTCATGCTTACATTCTCTAGCTCCATAAATTCTTTCAGTATTAACTTCTAAATTTAATTTCTCTCACTTTCTTTATAAGATAAATTATTTTAGGGGGTTTTGCACTTAGGTTTATGTTATTTATGCATGTAAAGGATATCCAAATTTAGCTTTGAGTCGATTCCAATGGTAGCCATTCACTCTCAGCGTAGCTGCTGCATCTGACCTGTTGTCCAGACTTTTCTCCCTATACATAACACTGAAAGAGAGTTTCATAATGCCTGACTAATGTTACTTTGGCGTATCTCTGTCAAACAATGAGCAGCTGTCTTGCTGACCACTATTTTTGGCCACTCAACCGATCAATCACAAGAAGACCGGACCTGTCTGGAGTCAGGTCTGTTCAAACAAGCAGAGGCTGAAATGGAGCGTTTCAGACAGACATTGGACAAGAAAAAGGTAGCAATGTACATTATGTAAAAATTACTAGGTGTATTGTTTTTTTTTTATTAGATCAGTGAATGTAAATCTCTTCTAGTGAACCCTGAAGATAAAAATATGTTGATGAGCACAATGTGGACTCTTGAAACTTAGTGTTTTATTCATTTGTGAATCCTTAATCATGACCGTTGTTTTGCCAGAAATAATTTATATTCACTGTGATGGATCTTTTCAGAATCATTGTGATGAACAAAGTAGTCAATCAGCAACTTTTGAAATGTATGCTGTAAGCATCATTGCACACATAATTTGGAGTCAGCATAATGTGCCTGTGCGTGCTGCAACACAGCTAACAAACAGTGGTCCTGAGATCATAGCATAGAAACAAAATTGACATTCACACCTCAGAATTTTTCCAGCATTGAAACCGAGTGCATAGAAGAAGAAATTTTGCTCATTAATCCTCTTAAACACTTTGGATACTTTTACATGAAGGTCAGGGTAGAATAAAAGCAGAGGAATTCATAACTTTGTCATTGCTCATCAGATGTTACATAATATGGTGCTTTATCTGAATCAAAGTAAACTGAGTCCAACTGACTTAATAACACTAATTCCCTCATACACTGAAACCATGGTGAATGCACACATCTCATTAATAATGCATGTTTCTGAAAATCACAGTAGCATATGTTGAAACATTCTCCACCACTTAGAACTGTTATCCAGTGAACCATTCATTGCTATCTTTAGAAACAGACTCCTCAGGTTTCTTCAATAAAATATCTGGTACTCAGAATACACGTATCAGTTTGTCTGACTTATCTGACATCCAGCCACGAGAGTAGAGTTGAAGATGGACCAGGGGTGAGTGAGACACCGATGTGCAACAGCTCCAATCACACAGGCACAGGCGCTCACCCTCCCTCGTATTCACCCTCTTATTGTGGAGTAATGAGAGGTGTGATGTGTGAGGGAGGAGTGGGTGATATGGTGACAGAAGGTCTAAGAGAGATTGAGTTGGAGAGAGAGAGATGGAGAGATACAGGGGTAGTTGAGGGGGCTGTGTTTGGAAAGAAAGCGATTGTGTTTAAAGCAATTCTTTGCTTTGTTTTGGCTCCGCTTATCAGACTGACGTATGAGTGAAACTCTAAAATTATATAATTCAGGCACGATTCATCCAACCAAAACGATCCCTCATTACACACAACAAGCTTTTCAACAAGATGTGTTTCAGCAGCAACTATAGCCTTTATCTGAAGGAAACAAAGTGCTTGAATACAAAACTAAGACTTAAGATAAAAACCTGTTTCTGAAAAATTAAATAAAGACTTGCTGTGCTGTTTGCAAATAAGCTAAACCTAATATTCAAATGCAAAAACAATATATAAAATTATGTGACTGAAAGACTATTTTTTACTCCTTTTTGAATTTTTTTTTACAAATTTTAAGTTGGATTCCAGTATCCAAAGTAAAGACAATACCAGCTGTGATGATATCAATAAAGTAATATTAATAATCTGTGACAGTAACGTCATCGTTGACTGATTTATTCCCCGATAAAAAAATTTTAATCGTTATGAATTGCATGAAATGTTGCAATTAACTTGGTTTACAAACATTAAATCAGGGGTCTGCAGCCTGCGCCTAGTGGCTCTCTAGACCTTCCGCAGTGGGTTTTGACACATGGCTAAAAATGCTAGAGAACTAACTAATGTTTTTAAACATAGATATAATAACAAATACAGGTTTTAGCAATTTTTCAGTTATTTCATGGAATAATTGCATTGAATTTTCACAACATAATGACACTGAAAGTACCAGCATTTTTTTTAAATCTATTCTTCTTGTCATTAGGTTGGAAACTATTGGTTTAAAAAAAAAAAAAACTAATTGTCTTTTGGGAGCAGTTTCCTGTCTAAAAATGATTTTCATCCCATTTACATGGGTTTTGATAATATCTCTGGTCACCTTTGAATTATCCTTGCTGTGGTCCATCTTGTTCCACCTGCCTTGCTGGCTGTTTCTTCTCCAAAAACTCACTCTAATGTCCTCTGCTAGCTGCTCCAGAAACTTTCTTTGAGGTATTTGGGTATCAGTTCACTTCTTGAACATGATTTTAGCCTTTAATTTCTGCATAGTCTGGTATGTTGTAAAATACAGCAACAAGTCATCACTGCGTAAAACGCTTTACAGAGCAGTTCATTGTCATCTGATCCAGCACAGAAAAATTCAAAATAGTACAAGATCCTGTGCAGTCAACATAACTAGACCTAATGTGCTAAATTATATTTGTCATTCTTTATAATAGTTAGATTTTAATATACTTAAATGCCACTTTTGCATCAGCCGGTTCATGAAAAGGAGCGGACGCCTCTATTTTCCACTGCCCCCCTCCCCTACACCAGTTAGCTGGTGATTGCTTATACTGTAGACACATTTTCAACATGCGAGCAGCCAGAAGCAGCTCGTGCTTGAGTTCTTCGAGCCCAGTTCTCTTGGAAATTTGAAAAGTAAAATCATGGACCATTGTTAGTTTAAAGCAGACCAAAAAGTGCCAGTGTGAGTGCGCCCTTAAAACCATCACTCCAAATTATATGCAGAGTATCAGGAGGTTGATAAGCTGCTGTTCAAACATTTTGTGGACTTTTAATGAGTGAATTTTAACAAGATTTTGATCATCTTAACTAGTTTGTTCTATTTACTTGAGCTCTTTTCAAGTCTTGTAACAAAAAGGGCACTTGAATTTTTGTTTTGTTTTGTACTTTCTACACTACAGTGAGGAGTCTGAATCACCCTGTTGTTGAACTATGCTATACAAATAAACTTGCCTTACTTTAAAGCTCTATTAGCTCATGCAGCTGCAGTCTTTTCAAAAAAGCATAATTCAACATTAAAAACAACACTGGATAAAAACAGTATTAAAACATGATCAAGTTTAAAAATTCAAGCTTAAAAGAAACAGCTGCAGATTTGGACTTTATAAATAAAAACTTTTTAAAATAAAAACAGACATGTGGAGCATAGAAGCTGAATGCAGCTTCTCCATGTGTGGTTCTGTCTCTGAGAACTGATTAGAAAAGTTATGCATTTAACTTACAATGTTAATGTTTTTTCTTATAGTTTTATTGTATTGTATGGGTTGTGATGTTATTTTTGCGGTGTTGAATTTGATCTATTAAAAAAAAAAAAAAACACTGAAAAAAGTGTAGTTTAATGCATAGCTTATTGGAACAAACTACTTTGCAACAAACTGCTCAAAATAGTTTGTAAGAATCTAAACACCCCATGTAAGCCAGAGTAGGCAACACAAACCATCAGGTGTTCTAGGCTGTTAAAAGCAGCTCTGCAGAAGACGAGACTAAAGGGATAGAGAGAAGAGATTGAGATATACAGGGAGTGGAAGAATATGTGCAGCTCCTCAGCACTAGCAGACACAAGAGCCCACTCCAGGCTTTCTCTGTCATTAAACACTCACATACTCACCCATGGAAAGAGAGAGCCATCATTAGCATATGCTCTTAAGTGTGTAATTAGACTGTCCCCAAGCAGGTTTTAAACTATTGTACAGATATCTGCACACCACACACACATTAACGCACACAAATTTATCGCAAGTAAGACAGTAAATGCCATCTGGTGTATTTCAGCCTCTTTATCTTTCTGTTTGAGATTTTTTTGGGGCCACATTTATTACAAATGTTTAATTAAACAAAGTTTACCTTTAAAGGTGACCACTCTTTCCCCTGCAGTTCTGAAAGGTTAGTTACTCTTGCTTCCCATGGGTGAAAAGTGTGTGTCCAATTCAAGCAGAGCCATGTAGGTGGAGGTCCTGCTCACAGTGTGGGGTTTAATGGTCCACAGCAGGTGAAGCAGCGAGGCCAGGCTGGAGCTCACATTGCAAAGCAGCAGTAAATGTCATGCAGTTTTACTTTTATATGTCATGGCATGGATCTCTCCAGTCCTGATTCTTGATTCTGTAATCCCTGCAAATGTTGAAAGGTTCTACTTTCCACTGAAGTAAACACATCCTTACAAGAGACGTGCCCATCAAAGTTTTATTCATTGATTGTTTATTTCACTTCTGTGTGTAAGTTGTAAAATAAGTCTAAGCTACTTGGTACTAAAGCCTCCCTCCCTCAGTCTCTACACCAGGGGTGCCCAAGTCCATTCCTCGAGATCTACCATCCTGCAACTTTTAGATGCAACCCTTGTCCAACACACCTGAATCAAATGACTGGCTCGTTACCAGGCCTCTGCAGAGCTGAATGACATGCAGATGACATCTGATTGAAGTGTGTTGGAGAAGGGTTGCATCTAAAAGTTGCAGGATGGTAGATCTCGAGGACCGAACTTGGGCACCCCTGCTCTACACCTTCCACCTCTTTGTTATTGCTCCTCATGATGTGGATTCTTTAACATAATGGCTTGATTGAATGCTAGATAAGGACTGAAAAACTATTTGGACCACTTTCCCAGGTCTGAATTTAAATCTCTTTTAAAAACTCATCTCTTACATTGACTTTTAACTCCAGAGATCAGTAGGTCAGACTTTGTACTATCTTTTCTCTTTAGTCTTTTATTGTTTATTTATTGTTGTGTGATGTTTTATTGTGCATTATTATTTTACCTGTGCAGGACTTTAGGTACCTCTTGGCATGTGGAAGCGCTATATGCTTAATTCTTATGTATTTGTAAACTGTATTTGGCTGCTACTTTGACCAGGTCTCTCTTGTAAAAGAGATTCTGAATCTCAATGGGACTTCCTGGTTAAATAAAGGTATAAATAAAAAAAAAAGATGCTTCCACATGCTAACTATGCATTTTACTGAACGACTCAGTCCCTCCGATCCTCCTTTGCCAATCAGCTTTTCGTCTTTTAGAAGTGATCTTCTGCCTACTCTTCCCTGTTTTTTTGTCTTACTTTCCTCTCACACTCTACGCTCTGAGCTAATTGGATTTAGTGAGAAGAGTTTTTGCTCATTTATCACAGCCCTTTCTCAAACCCCCACAAGCGCATTCCCAGTGTTCTTCTTGCATTTCATTCTACACATGCACAATGGATACAATGGAATAAAATACACAGATCCAATTAGACCCACAATTATTCATATTGCATACCAAATGTTGATCATTAGTCAGCTTTTATTTGACCAGTAAGTTTCATCTGCCTAGAAATTACATTAACAAAGTGTAAAAGACTTCCAGACAATATGTTAGAGGTGTAAATAATAAACAAATAATTGTATGCATTGTCACAGAACCAATTACTTTCAAGAGTTTCTGTTTTGCACCCAATGTTGTATTGATGATGACAGGGTTTGACCAGTGTGCATTGTCTCCTACATCTCTAAGATGCTTAATGGGATTGAGGTCTGAGTTTTGATATTTTAAAACGATGTCTCTTTCTGCTTCCGCAACCACAGATTCACAGTTCGAGTTAGACAAAAATCTTGGAATTGTCTTCTTAGAGAGAATCAGGAGGGGAAAAAAAACACAAATCCAAAGGATTTGTGGTACACTCTATATACACAGGTAATATCTTGGGCACATAATGTTACTGAGCTTACATCCTGGACGATTGGATTGTTTTTTACTGTGATTTTAAATCTCATTGATAAATTATTTTCTTACTTATGTGTGTGTAGAAATGCTCTTGATTTCACCACTAAACATCATACTAAGTTCTACTCTTGAGTTTCTTTCTATTTTATCTGTGATCTCCAATCATTCAAGATTTTCTACCAAGTGCATTTCTTTCTCAAAGATGATGCTTCATCATTATAATTCCATGCTTCCATATTTCCAAAGCTGTTTTGGTCACAAGATCCAATGTGTAAATTGTGAAGCATCCTGAGAAGGACAGTAAGGCTCCATTGTAGGTGCTGGGAAGATGATTTTTCCAACTTATCATAGATGGCTTCCTTGACACTTTTATCAAGCAATTTGTCCTCTTTGACTAAAATGCATTCATTACAATGCTTCAAGGTGCACTTGATACTTGAGTTGCAGATGGAGCACCGAGTCCTGACCTGTAAAACTGAAGAAGCTTTTCAGATGAGAAGTGAAACGTCTTCAAGAACCAAGAAATAGGAGTTCAGTTGTCTTTGTTAAAGCCCTTATAATTACCATGACCTGGATGTTTGAGAATATACACCGACATACAGTCTGAACGGGTTTAATTATTTACCAGTACCACAATGTGCACCATAATTACAAGGTTTAACTCCACGACCATTGAGCCAATACAGGAAATATACCTTTATAGCAAAAATATGCTTTCTATCAACAAATGGCTAAAATCTGATGCATTTACACAGCAGTTTTCAATCATGTGTACTGTCCCTATTTTAATAAATAAATTCATCCACTTAATCAAAAATCATTGGCACCACTTATTTGCCATTGTGTCACATAAATTTTAGCTCGTAGAATTGCTAACGAGGTTTCAGCGCATGTCCACTGTTACTGCCAGACCATTTGTTTTAAAGGATTTCTTTTCATCATACTGGTCTTAAGTTCCCTCCAGATTCTGGATGGTAAAACAATACAAACATTTAGACATCATGCAAAGTGTTTTTCTTGTTTTATATATACATTTTTTACCACTTCGTCATATTAAAGTTCCATTGCTGCCCAAGGGAAAGATTTTCTTTCCATAGCCTGATGTTTTCTTCAAGAATCTCAGCGTACTTAGTTTCTGGCCATTACAATTGCTTTGACTCTCTCTTATTCATGTTGTCAAATAACAGCCCTACCCCTGTGTTCAAACTACACCATTTTCATCTCATCAAACCACAGAATTGTTTTCCCTTTTTGTTGACCTGACCATTTGCCAAAGTAAAGGTGGCTTTATGTGCTTTTGTTGGGGAAGTGGAGTCCTCCTTCGCCACTGTTCATAAGGGCCAGCCTTATGCAGTTTCACTGAAATACCTGCAGTGAGATGGTGGTACTAGCATCTATCAAATTCATTAGGATGGCCTTCGAGGATTTCCTTGGACCTTAGAAAAACACAAGATTATATAAAAAGTTTGGACATAATTATCCAGCAGTGTTCTAAAAAAACATTAGCCACAGGCAACATTTGGCCTTCCAACAAAATAGTAATTCAAAGCAAACAACTAAGTGGTCAAGAAATAAAAATAAACAAAACAAGATGAGCATTTAAAAGCCAACCGGTCACGAATCTCTTTCCAGATTTGAAGGAGTAACTAAAGGCAGAGAATGATTACAAAAATGTCCAACCCTCAAAGACCGTAATAATGTCAGTGTAGAGGAGCAGTTCAAAATCCAAGTGGAGACATCTAAGAACTGTTTGATTATCCACAAATAAAGGATTTTGCTCTGGATGATGATAAAGGATATTAATGATTTTGTAGACTGAATTTTACCATCTCCAACAGTGATTTCTGTAATTTTCTATTATTTCATTCTAATTTCTAACTAGAAAAACACTGTTGGCCTAATAAAATTAACTGGTAATGAAAATTTGGCATGTGCATTCAATTTAAGCTTAATTGAAAATACAGCAGAGGTATAAAAAACACCTGTTCTTAAACATGTTTACAGACATGCAAACTGAGAGTTTTCTGCAGGTCTATATGGGCTGCAGCAGCTTTGATGCATCTGCAGTGTTTAAAGGTCTCTGATTATGGAATAGCAGCTGATCGACTTAAAGGTCACATCACAGATTCCACTCTTCGTTTAAACTCAGCAGTCTTAGGTCTTTGGAGATTGTTGCTGAGCGCTGATGTTTATGACTTAGCTGACTCTCAAATTAGAAGGATGAATAAGAATTCACTCTTAGGGGGGAAACTTAAAAAAATGGGGGGAAAAAAAACGTTATTTGGAAATGAGAGAATGCCATGCGTTTGCCCAGAGGAGGAATATATTTGTGAGTGAAAACAGAGTGAAAGGAGAGTCAGTGGTGCAGACAGTTCTGCATCTCAGAAGCTACAGTATGTGAAAGTTGGGAACTAGACAAGAAGAGAATTTTATGCAGTACAGTTACCTAGAAAGTATTGAAGTGATAACTATTTTTTTTTTGTTTGCCAACTACCCAACCCTGCCAACCCTTATGTCGTCACCTCAAATCTTAAACTCACAGCTCAAATTGGTATGTTCTTCTTGACATTTACCTTCACTTAGTATTTGTGTTCTCATTTTCATGCACTGCAGTTCAATCCATATTTCTCAATATTTCTGACAGAGAGTTGTCATAAGGATTAGGGACATGGGAAGGTACACTGCCTCAGCAGAGACGTAGCTGTGAATAGCATTGATCTGTGAAAGCTATCCCTCGTAGCATCAGCCACTTTCCATCTTCATTTTCCTATTGTTCACTCTTCCCTGAAGCTGTTTGCATCCACACCCCCCTCATACCTCTCATGCATTTTCCAGAGTAAACACTTCTCTTTCTGCCAGTCTTCTCCCTCTCTTTTGTCTCTGTTCTACCTTCTCTTCTCACTTTTGCCTCTTCAACCCCTCCTTTTGTTTTTGTCTTCTTTCCTCTTTCTCCCTATCGCTGCATATCTCTGTCCTTCTCTATTTTTTTTCCACCCCGCTACCTCCCCATCTCTCTAATACACAGCCCCCTCCACCACCCTGTCTGCGAGCTATGTAGGCTACCTCCGTGGAGACCAGCTGGTACGGTTTTTTTTATTCACACTCACCTAACCTCTCCCTGTTTTCTTTCACAGCATTTCTTCTCTTTTCACCTCTGATCTCCTCTTTTCCTGTTTTTCTGTTGGTGCCTCCTGCAGTAGGTCCTCCCGGCTAGACCACTATAACCCCCCCACCCCCCTCCCCACTCTGGCTGGCTATGCATTCAGACAGTGTATCATGGCTGCCTTTAGAACTGTTCCAAATCAGGACAGATCTCACAAACAGATGCTAGCGATCAGGTGGAGGGAGGCTCCCCATACAACCCACTGCATCACGTATCCACATGCAGCGTGCAGTCGCAGATGTGCACTGCCTGTCTAATAAGATCTTGGTGCTTCAGTTTCTCTCTGTGCCTTACATCTACACAAACAATCACACTAATGATTGTATGTTTGAGTTAAAATTGGTTCTTTGTGTTTGTTCTGCAGGTGGGTCCAGATTGCTTGTCCACGCCTTTCCATCGATTGGGGTACAGCTTTCTCCAAACCCCTGTTGTCTCCATATGAGGTAAACATGAGGCTTGCAGTAATCTCAACAAGCTGCCACTCACTTTTCAGACACACACATGCACACACACATAGACACACACAGAGACCTTCCTAGCAGTAAATGGAGCCCTTGTCCTGCTGAAGCTTTTATGATAGTACAGGAGACTAGTTGCTATGTTAAGTATGTCTGAAAGGGCAGTGAATTTATGAGGCACTCATCGAGGCCTGCTTGTGCTTGAGATAGACTATCATGCTTGCTCCTTCCCCCTTCTTCCTTTCTGTGCCATTAAGCACAGCAGTACACACACACAAACACACATGCAAAACACTTTGAGCAGCAGACTAGCCCCCCCTGCTGGCCTCAGCACCACAGAGTCCCAACCCTCCTACATCTGTCTTGTTTTTCTAAAGGGAAAAAAATAGATTGGACATCAGCCCATTTCAAGCAAGTGTTTGTGTGTCATGCTGCAGCTGTTGTAGCCAACAGAATAATAAAAAAAGCTTTGTGATGGGTTTGTATACTATGTTGTACACATGACCTCACTAAATAGCATTTTCCCATCAGTTTCTTCAAGGATTTTTTTCATCTCAATGACATGCCACTGATTTGAATTCTTATTAAATGGTTGGGATGGGAACTGCTGTCTTGAATATTGGATTTAGATTGGAAATAGTTACTGTTTTATTCCAACTCTCCATCTTTTTTACCGCTTGTTGCAGCACTCTTCAGAATGAGGCCATTAAGAAAAATGATATTGAGCTGTGAAGGAAAAAGTGTTTATTTTGTATTGTTTGTCACTGAGGTCTTTATTTGTGTCTATGAAGTCTGAAATTCGCCCCCACTATTATGAGCACAGCATTCTGTTTTCTTAAATTCCTTTGTGTTACTGCAGGCTTTGCTCTCCCCACCAGCTATTTCGGAACAATGTCTGTGCATTTAAATAATTTGAAGATGCACTTGTGTCTACATGGTTGTGATAATACTTTATTTCTTCTCATCTCATAGCAATGAGTGTCATGCATCTCAGTGCACTGTGCTTTTCACTGTGGCATTTAAGATGAAGACGAAGAGGAATGAGATGGGAGGGTGGAGTGCGCTCGGAGAAGGATGGTGTGTGTGGGGGGGGGGGGGGCAGCATTTATTTTCAGTGCGTCTCATGTTATATTTATAGTCAATAAGGCACACTTGGCTCTTCTGACGGAGCAGGGATTAGCAAAGGAAGCTAGTTTCCACAGAGAGGCAGTTGGTGTGAGAGGGGAGAGAAGGAGAGCAGTGGTTAACAGCTGGATAAATAAAATACGGGTAGAATAAAGACAGAAGAAAAGAGAAGGATGTTTTGGAAATGAAAAGAATATAAGATGATTCCAATGTAGTTTGCTTGTTTAAGAGGGATGATCTATGGAATTTACATGATATACTGTAATGTGTTTTAAATCTGGGTATGAAGGAAGATTTCACTATCATTCTGTGTCAAGTGAAAGTTAAGTGCATATAAACTTTTTTTAACAACATATTTGCAAGAATGTCTGAAATAAAAAGATAAATATGCTGAAATTTGGCAGATTTTCTTAGTAAGGTGGCTCCTAACGACGGCGAACTTAGCATCTATCTTGCATCCTTTCTCTACTCTGAGCTCTGTCTAGCAAGTAAAAGTCAGTTTGATGTTGACTTGTTTTATCTCTTACTCTGTCCTCTTTTTCTTTTCCTGTCTTTTTCCAATAATGTCCTCTTGCATTTCTTTGGTGAATCAGCCATTGTGTGTGTTAACAAAAGCTAGTCTGCTGTTATCCAGTTGCTGTCGTGTTACACAGTACCATAAAAAGTAAAAGGTAAAAAATAAATGCTTCTGTAATGTGATGCAGGGTAACAATAAGTTGTGAAGTACAGTTTGTCAGCCTCGGGATGCTGAACAATGACTCCAGAAATGTACATAACAAATGCCACTGTGCCATCAAAACGAGTCAAACGCTTGTTTTTAAGGGCAGAAACTTATATAGTGGTACTTTAAAAAGTAAAAACATAAATGAATTTTTTTTTTTTTAAATTAACATTAATTGCTTTATGCATTTCTATTCTTATATAGGTGTGTTTATTCTGGTTTTATCTAGGCTTTTCAGTTTTGGTTAGCAGCACGCAAACACCAGCTTGTCACAAGTTGTGGAACAGTTATGAATTTTGTCCTATGTCCTTCCTACATGTCAGTTTTGTGTATCATTCCAATTAATTATTTAAAGAAGTACAAGAGGCTTTTGATTTGTTTCCCATCGTGTTTCCATGCATTCTGTGCGGTATCTTGAAGCTCTGGCATCTAAATAGTTTAAAAAATGAATGAGGAGTTGGATGAATGAATACATGAGTAACGAAAGCATTTATTTCTTCATTTGTAATGCTTGTTTATTCATCTGTTAAGTTATCCCACTGCTTTTTTTTTCATTCAGAATCATTATTCATAGACGCTTCTCTTCCATATGGAGCAGTCTGCTCTTATGTCACAGCACTGTCTCGCCATTGCTGTTGTTCTCCTCTAACAGCTGTTGTGTCACACAGCGCACCTGCATAGGGATAACATGACAACTTTGCATGTTATCCAAGCTTAATTTTATGATGCTTGTTTTGTCTGTATACCCAGTCTGTTGTGTCTTCTTATCAGTCAGTTGTTTTCTGCTAATCCCTTGTGCAAAACTACAAATATTGCACTAAATCACAGAGAGAAACAGAACAACTGTGCAGTATAGCTTTTTCCTTTCTTCTTCTTCTTCTTCAATTTCTCATGACAATCAAGTCGTTTGTATTTCTGACTTTATCTTTCAGGCAGCTGTTGCTCTACAGGAAGTAGGCTGGAAGGAAGTGTACCCCATGGACTTTTATTCTAATCAGAGCTTGGGGCCATGGGCACCCAACCACCCTGACAACCAACCTGTGCGGCCTACTCGTAAACAAACTCGGGTAAACAGGGCTGAGAGAAAAAACAATTACTGATAGAGAGGAGTGGGGATGGGCAGGGTTGATAAAGACAGAAATCAAGCTGCTTCATAGTCTTTATCAGTATGTCACTACACTGACACCCAGTGGTACAGTTACAGCAGGACATGCACTCGGACGTTTCTCCTAAAGGTGTGGCTGTAACCTTGACCTTCATGTCCTTTTTTTTATGTATTCAGGAGATAAAAACAGTTAAATATCGTCCTAAATGCAGCATTGTAAATACAGCCCGCAGTAGCCATAATTCCCAGTATTACCACTAATCTGTCTGAGGTAGGTACTGTCCCTGTTCCAAGTGTTAATGTTATTTCACTGCCTCCCTGCAGAAACAAGAACCGGACTCAGCCCTTTCTTCCAAGCAGTGTGAGCAGAGTCAGTGCACCCCCTGTGGCTGTCAAGGGAAATAACCTGTCACATCATGAGCAGTGCTGTCTTCGATTCATCTCGTGGCTGCCTGGTGAAGGGAAGGAGGTCAGACCAGATGAGGAGAGTGGGTATTTGTCCAAAGCATCTATCACCGAGCAGGACTAAAGCCAGAGGAGTTTTCAGCCTCATCAAAGGGATTACCAGCCATATCTAATCCCTAATCTTACAGCACAGCAGATCAAATCAAACTCATTGCTCCTTTTCACATTTTGATCACATGAATACACGCAACTGGAAAAATAGCTTGTTCGAGCCCATATGTGTAAATGTGAGTTAAATTAAATGAAGGAGCTGCTTTCTGCTTTGCTAATGCAATCATTCTTCCTGCACAGGAGTAATGTGTGGGCCTTTTCCTAATGCAGACTGCTTTTGTAATGAAGAGCAAGATATGACCTTGAGAATGTTGTATGGAATTAAGTCACTATTAGCATGAGTGTTTTTATTCAAATGCAAACCGCTTGTCCTGAAAAAGTGTTATTAAATGTTCAACACTAATAATGAGCTTCCAGGATGGTCAAAGGAATACCAAGAGGCGACACTTCTGTGTATGTACAGTGTTAATAGAAAAAAAATCATAAATTTTTGCCTGTTTCTATTAAAATTTGAACAAATTAAAATGAAAGTGGAATCTTGCTTATTTTATTTTTTTTTTTTTAATGCAGGACCATGCTGTTTTTAAAGCTGAGAGCTGTGTGTTCCTAGATGTGTGCAGCACTAGTCACGACTGCTCTCCATCCTCATTATTTATTGATGTTGGAGTCTGTCAATAAGTTAAAAAAATAAATAAATAAGCACTATTGCAGTATCTGCTATAGTAATAACTGATTGACAACCACTTGCTTTGGCCCCTGCAGATCCAAATAACTTGTGAATCCTCCTCAGGTGACTGAACATTGTCTCAGGTGGTTATAGTCCTCTGTGAGTTATTTGCCTACAACTACCAGGCTTTTCTTATCAGATTCATCAGCATGTCTCCTTGATGACAGGCCAGTGTGATGCAACCATCTAGCCAGATATCCCAGATAGTGGCAGTTATTTTAAAGAGCTCAGTACTTGCCACCATACTCTGTATGATCTGCAGTGGTCAAGAATAAATAATTGACCAGCATAGTGCTCTCTGTCTCTCTCAGCTGATGTTTTATTTATTTGTGGCATTTTCTGTCAGGAATAAAGAGGCAAGAGGTTTAAAAAAAATCTTTCTTTCCATCCAAAGCATGCTGCTTTTAATCTCAGTATTAAGACATTTAATTAAAAATAGATTCATATCAAATTTAAACATTAGGAAAAAGGAAGCATGCGGCATATTTTTGTTTAAGATTTAAGATTCCATTTTGGTTTTGTGAAATGCTTATAATTCTGATGGCTTCCAGCTGCTTACAACAGAAAAAAACATGATATGACTGGAATATTAAACTTAATAGCTTAACTGCAGGTCTTACTACTTTATTAACTAACCAAATAAGTAGATTATAGGTCTTGATACTTTATTATGTCTTTGTAAAATAAAGTATTTTCACAACCAAAACTAATTTGTTTTCCTTAGCAGTCTCTTTTCTATGTTTATTATATTTTCTGTTCAGTAAAATATAAAATATGTTAAAGGAATAAGGAACAGGTTTAATATATTCAGGTGTTTTTGTAGAAATATTACCCAAGTAAAACATTATGATTCATGTTTTTGCTCTCAGTTATTGCTTCATAATTGTTGCCTTGGCAACAACTGCTCCTATATGTCTTGGGAAAAAAAATATTACTGCAACATGAAATACAGTACAGTGTTATTTTGATTAACATAAATATGTCAAAACACCACCAGAAAACCTAACATTTGAAGTTTATTTATAAGAGAGCCATAGTGTACGTCACTACGTATGTTTTTATTCACAAATGTTCTCTATTTGTTCCCTTGTAGGAACATAATGTTTAACTGAATATTCCTCTGAAATATTGCTCTATATATTGCAGTTTTTCTATGCATATGGAAGAAATTTATTAAATAAGAGTAATTAGAGTGAATATCTAAGTACTGACATGTAACAGCTTCAAAGCATGTATTTACTATGTAGAAGCAAACTAGCCGAACTGAAAGACCTGAACATTAACGAGGCGCTGATCTACAGATCTGTTTCATCTGCCAGTCAGATAGACATCCGTGTGAGTCATGGAAACCTCAGTATCATTCCTTGCCACGCCAACAGCTTGCTGACCACTAAGTGGAGCTGTTTTCATAGCTTATTTGCAGTCTTGAGGCATTCAAGTTACACACTTCTCACTGTAGACAGGCTGCACATTGGGAGAATGTGCATGGTGTGCTGGGCAGACTGCAAGTACCCTTTGTACTTTTTGTAGTTGTTGCTGTGTGCAACTACTTCCATACGTGGGGGGAATTCAGCTCCATACTTTCTCATCCTGTTTGAGGCACCATCTCTTCCATTCTCGCCTTCTGACCTGTGTGTGTTTGTAATTAGCTCCAAGTTTTTCTGCATTTATCATGACTCTGTAGAGGCTACAGGTTTTACTCAACCTGCAGCCATAGGATTAACACAACAGGTGCTCGGGTCATGTAACACACAGATATAGCCTCTCTGTATGGGATGTTGGTTGCCATTAGTGCTCTGGGCTTGTTTGTGAAGCACACAGCAGTCAGCAGTGATATAACTCAAAAGTCAGCATTTAATGCATTCTGAGCAGCCACTCAACACCCATAAAACAGAGGCGTTTATTTGAAATGACAAATTCTCAGTAACCGCATATGAACTGTCTGGTTTGCTTTTCTGTCGCTTTGTCTGGTACCTGCAAGTGGGAAAAGCATGTCAGCACTCGTGATGTATTTAGTTGTTTTTTTCCTCAGACCAGGGAAAGAATGAGTCACAGCAGCCTCTAAGTGTCCCATCCTCCCTCTCATTTTCACTGACCACATGTGACTACCCTCCTTTATGCCAGACAACTTTACATTTACTCTCAGACATTAAATGGATTTTAACAATCTTTTATCATAGTGTCTTGTTCCTTCTGTGATGTTGGTTGTTATTTCTGTAATTTCCACCTAGTACAGAATCAGGCATAAGTAGAAGGTGTGACAGACATGAACCTGTATGTGAGATCCAGACTGACTCAATGTAAGTGTTGTGTTTTAATATCTCCCTCTATGCATGTTTTCTTTCTATTTATTCTACCATCAATTAGATTAAATAAAATTTAAGCAGAAGATGACAGATTTACTTAAACATGCCTGTATTTTTATCTGGCAAGGCACTCTGTAGGTGGTTAGAAGACTTTACGGGAAATGCTGATTTTTTTGAGCATGCTGTTGCCATAAAAGAGGATGATTGACGTGGAGTTGCATGTGTAATTGCTGGTTTTCTTTTTTTAAGATGTCATTTCATAGCCTGTCCAAGCCCAAATTAGACTGGGTATTGTGTAGCAGGGGTAGGTGGCACTAATCTCTTACATTGTGTTCTGTTTCTCCATTTTTTTTTTTCAAAACAGAAAATTAAGAAAGGTAATAGGTCCATTAACGGCAGAATAAGAACAATGAATAGTTAGCTTGAAGTCTACACACACACACACACAGTGTTTGAGTTAAAAAATGGTCTAATTTCAACTTTGCTTAGTTTGTGTGCAATTGGCTCTTGATAAGTAAGCTCTTGATCAGCATCCCTGTGGACATTTGAACAATAAATAATTATATGTAGAGGCTGGCTGACTATGTGTATGTGTGTGTGGGAGAAAAGAAGCATGGGCGGTCAAACAAGTGTGTGGCGTAAGGTTGCTGGAAGGTTGAATAAGAGTCTTAAGTGGTAAAAAAAAAAATAAGTGGTGTAAAGAGATGACTAATTCTGTGTGGGAGGTCAGCCTGTCCCAGATTATCCAGCCAATTGCCACCCCAGCACAGGGCTGTCACAAAAGTCACCTCCTTTCTGAACATCCTGCCATCGATTGTCAGTGTTTCTTTCTCATTCTGTCATCTCCTGTTTCTTAAGGATTCATTTATCTCCTCGATACCTATTCATGTTTGCAGTCCTATCCAGGGATAAATGAAAAACCAGCAAAACTTAATGGTTAATAGTTATTTTCTTTTATTTGAAGGTGTTCATGTATTTTAATGTACAGAGACTTGCACTAAGTACATGTCACAACCATAAGAAATTTTCAAAATGTTTTGAAAATCCTGAATGTAATGCACTTTTATGATTGAAGCGTTCTTAAGATCCTTCAAGTTATTTAACTTGTTCATCAAGCAAAGATAATTTAGTCTGTCTACTCGAATTTATCAGGCAGTTCAATTTAAATCTATGAATTCCTATTTGTGTTCTAATTCATTTGTAAAATAAAACTAAGCCCAATGAACATCAGCTCCTAAATATAATAATGTAATATTATAATAAATGTAAAAGAATCAATAATTAATATTAAAAGAGCAAAAAATCTCACTGCAACATTACATTTGTCTTTCTTTTTTCATTTTCTTTCATTTTTTTAAGGCTGCTTATGAATAGACTATATCCTGCTAATAAACTGAAAGCTAATGATTAGTCCTTGGATATCAGTAAATCAGAAAAAAACCCTTTTTATGTAAATACATGTATGTTGTAATCTAATTACAAACAGGGATCAGTGATGTGAAAGCCCCAGAAACCATGTTGAATGAATTTATTTTGAAGAAACGAATGAACAAATGAAAGAGAAACTATACACAATAAAATAATGAAAATAATAATAATAATTATAACAATAATCATTGCATCATCAAATCATAATATTAGGAAATTCAAAAAAGGAGTAGGGAGAAGTATACACTCTTTTTCAGAAATCCCACCTCCTCTCTACTCACCATAGTTTGAATATATCTACACAATATCCATATACTACATTATTATCCAAATTAATATATAAATGCAACCTATATATCCATATCAATAAATAGTAAACTTGTAGTTATATAATGCTTTTCCAGTCAGCTTGACCACTCAAAGTGCTTTACACTACATATCACATTCACCCATTCACATACACACACACACTCATACCCCGATAGGTACATCAGGGGCAACGTGGTGTTTTATATATATATATATATATATATATATATATATATATATATATATATATATATATATATATATGTACACACACAAATTTCAGTCACTTTGATTCTCTGCATATGTCATTTATATATATTATAAATACCCTCGGACCTAATACTGACACCTGTGGTACTCAGCATGTGATTTCCTTGATCTCTGATTTATATTTAGCTATTTGCAAAAACTGTTGCCTGTTGCTTAAATAGCTTTTCAGCCACTTCAGACCGACCCCCATTATTCTATACCATTCAAGTTTAGTTAATGGTGTGCTGTGATCAATGGTATCAAAGGCTTTTTTAAGGTCCAAGAATATTTCTGCTGCAATTTTTCTTTTACTGTCAATACAATCTGTGATTTGTTCCATTAAGTCGATTAATCCCAGAGATGTTGATCTGTCTGTTCTGAATCCATATTGAGTGTAAGTAAATTGTGTTTTTCAATGAATTTGTTTAATATAGCTGCTAATAGTAATTTGGAGAATTGCGGGAGTAAAGCAACAGGCCTGTAATTTGTGAAACTGTGTCAATCCCCAGTTTTAAACAGCGGTATCATTATTTTAATTTTGTCTGGAAATGTACCCGATTGAAGAGACAAGTTGTAGATGTGGGTCAATGGTTTTGCAATTTCTACAATAACATTTTTCACCTTTGAAGAACATTAAAATAAAGGAAGTATTAAAACATAAAATGTGAATAGCAGAGAGTAAATTATTAGACAGGCTCAGATTGAAGCTGCCTAAAACAAACTGTTAGTTTTCAGCATAGATGTAGACAGTGGTAACTAATGTGTGACAGGGATGACAATATTCATGAAAATTCTGATTAAGATTAACTTAAAGCTTTTTACCATGTACACATCAGCCATGTGACTGGTGACACTTGTGAACTAATGATGCTTTCAGTATAAAAATATTATTTTAGATGAGTTTATCAACAGCTTTTATCCCTTTTTGGTTACTGCTGTAACCCCTGCATGTGGAACTGAGTCTGTTCCAAACTTACTTAAATACAACAAATTCAAAATCTAGTTATCAGACTTTGAATCAATACAAAAGAAAGAAAGAAAGAAAGAAAGAAAGAAAGAAAGAAAGAAAGAAAGACAGACAGACAGACAGACAGACAGACAGAAAGAAAGAATGGCTGGGGTGTTTTTGCTCTATACACCGTTTATTAGTCATACATAAAATCCTTTGTTATTACTACAGTCTATTACAGATATATTAACTCTCCTTTGCATGATCAGATCACCATTGTTGTCATTACAAACACTAACGTACCCTCAGACCAGCTCTGTTCAGTCTCCTTTTAAAAATCACCTATATATATATATATATATATATATATATATAGCTCTTTATTTTCATAATTTCATAATACAGAAGTATTTTATTAAATTGATATATACGATTTCCTGATAATGACAGGTAAAATAGCCAAAAACTGGTGGACCTGCTGTGTCCTAACAAGGTTTCCTTTACTTTTAGACTAAAGATTTCTCTCCTCATAAGAATATTTCTTGTTTTTTATGATTGCTAAGGTGTGTATCTTGAGAAGGTCTTCACTTGGAAGGTATCTGAGATCAACTTATCAATAATATGTCATCATATCTTCATACTTTCTTTCGTCAAGCCATCCATTACCTTCATTTTGAATTTCTCAAATTTCTTAAACTTTGAGTCTTGGTCTCTGAGCAGAAAGAATTTATTTATTTTCTAAAATTTGAGAATGCTTGCCTTACAGTGCAAAAACAAAGACACTCATCCTGTGGATAACTATCACACCTATCACAGAAAAAAATTATTTATTCAGCTAAATGATTAAAGGAGTAGATCCATGTTTGCCGGGCTGTGTCCTTGAGAGAGATATGTAACCCCTGCCAAGTCTAAGGTCACTGCTGTGTGGCTAACCTGAAGCTTTCACATGATTCTGGAAAATAAAAGAAAGAAAAATCATTATTACTGGCAAAGATACAATGTATGTGCTCACATTCAGTTAGTTTATTTATAATAAATAATTACGTGGCATGTAATATCTGAACATGCATTTAACTGACAGATAAAAGATCAGCAATATTTGTTTGATAATTAAACTGCACTATCTAATAATCCTCCACAGTAAAAAACAGGATTCCATTTTTTTCTTCTTCTTCTTTAGATGATCACTGAACACAGGATTGCTTATGATCAGCAGTGGTCTGATTTTCTGCTCTGACAAACCTTCAAGATCCCTGAAATCAATTTCTTACTAACGCATCAACATATTTTTTCATAAAAGGTTCTGTCCACACACCATCGTCTGTATGCACATCAATACACACCTAAAACAGCAAATGCTGCACTTTTCATTATCTTATTCTCAGAACGAGTGTAAGAAGGTCTTTCGGTGACATTCTCATTTGCACTGCTATGGTTCGGATGTGGGTTTTGCCCCCTAGCGACCATGGCTGTAGACTGTTACCAGTGGTGCTGTTGCTACAGTAACAATCTAATGCCACGGTTACCATGGAGACAGCAAGAGAAATGTGATTGGCTGTGGTAATCACTGACGTCGACTGTGGTTTTTATGATGTTGGTGATGCAGCCTTCAGTAGTGCTGGGCTCCAGGAGGAAACTTTACACAATACAGCAGCATCTTAACTCTTTAAGTGTGAATTTTGTCAGAGTGCAGAGGCTTGCCAGGCGTCAGTAGCCATGACTGTAGACTGTTACTGTACTTTGGAGGAGTTTTACCAGTAAGCAGTCTAGAGCCAAGGTATTGATGCACTGACTGTGAGCAGCAGCATGGAAAAACAAAAACCAGGCTGTTGTTAGTACAAATACAGACAGACCACATGTAGACATAAATATGTGAGTGCAGAGTAAAAGAAACACTGTGATGCTGCCCTTTGGTCAGCATTTCCGTCTCATCTATAACTGTTTTACATGAACAAATCAAGGAGTACAGAGCAAAGAAAAAATAACTCTAAAGTATATTTCTGTGATGCATTACTGGTATCAGGCATAGCAGATGGCACAGTTCCCCCAGTAGCACACAACATGGCCTTTACTGGCAGAGGTCTTAGTCAATGTATGGCCAGACAGGCAGTTACATATCCTACTTGTTGCGTTTGTTGTATTGATTTCCATGCTGATTGTATATGACTCAGCCACAAGATAGCGATAGAAAGGAGCACTGGGTGAACTCGTGGCTTATGCAAGCTCAACTGAGTAACTGTAGAAGCGTCAGCAGTCAGGAAATTTAAGTTCCCCTGAGTACTCATCTGATGTATGCAAAAGGGCTGTCTGACACTGAGTGTTCGTGCAGGAAATGTATGAGTTTTTATGCAAATTGTTTTGCTCTAAGAAAAATTCTGGATATTTCAGCTTTGTGAATACAAGTTACAGTTTGAGTGTAGTCAGAGGTTACCATTGACTTGAAATAGTTTCTGTATCAGACTTCTGTCTATCACACGTGATGCCATGATCAGTCACTTACACTGAAGGGGACGAAGTAAGTGAATTGTAGCTCTTAGTCATGTGGAACTATTTAGTATTTTTATTTATTTATTTACTTTTAAGTTGTGATTTTAACTAATTTCAAAGTTTCATCTAAAACAGATATGTCAATCTATGCGGAGTGTCGCTGTCCGTGGTCCCGAAGACAAAAACTGCTGGCGGAGTGTCTGCAGCTACATGAGCCGTAAATGTCTTAAAACATGCGCCTCACCATTTGTAAGAGGAGTACACATGTTCGTGTACCTGTGGTTATTGCTACAAATATCAAGTGGAACGTAAACCTATGGAGGACAAAATAAACTATGTCAAATTTAAGATGCTGAGAAGAAAATTCTGCACGTTTAAAACCTCCAAAGTATTTTTCTGTTTGAATAAACTTTCTGATGGTTTACAGACACCATGAACTCAAATCATCAGCCTCGTGTTTGAACACGGCGTTGTTAAAATAGGTCAGCCCCACAGACCGCGTTCAGTACCATGGACAGCTACAGGCAGTTTATTTGTATGCCTGACAGTGTGCCCTGCCCACAGCCAGCGTGGATGCCCTGCCCAGGTGGACATTCAAGCTTAAAAACTGAGGGAGAGGTTATTGAACTGTGCTCTTTATAATTCTGGTCATAGCCAGTTTCAGGAGTTACCTTGGGGAGTTTTCATCAGACTCCAGTGCTTCCCACCCCCTCGTCTCCCCTCCTTGTATAGAAACACATCGCAATGCAGGTTATAGCCGTATGTAAGCGACACGAGCTGTGTTTTTACAGCATACTGTTGAGTGATTGGAAGTCGTAGGCATGTGCGCAGGAATGACGCAAAATCGACTTCATCTCAAGAGCGCGTCATGATGTCATTTCAACATAAAAAAGGAAGGATGGGGGCAAACTATAAGGATTACTGTCTGAATAATAGGTCAATTTATTTACAGCTTGTCTCTCTCTTTACGATAGACCGTTGTTCGTCAAATATTTAGGTCATCTTTACATCAAAGATCATCTGCGCATTATTTTCCCATATCAACCGGATTTCATACACCGGTCTTGGCTGCGTTAGGAAACCATAAGTCATACAAGCAGCCGGCTAGGACGTCCCACATAGACCGAAACCTTTAAAATAAATAAATAAACAAATAAATAAATAAATAAATCCAGTACATGTCGTGATCCGCTCACTATCTGCGGTGATGCACTCTGGTTAACATGCAATCGGCGTAGCCTACACCCCATAAGTCATTTTCCTCTTTATTCCCCCCTTTCTTTCTTCCACAGTTGTCACTGCCCATGTGCGCCAAAGTGACTCACACTGCAGTAACTTCCAGCCTTTGTAATCTACCGTAGGTTCACAAAATGACACGCAGAGAAAAATTAGATGACAGGAAAAAGAAAGCAAGTGAGCTAACAGCTATTTAAAAGGCTTATTACTGGTCGATATTTCTAGCTACGCGAGAAAGGAAACTGCTATTGTGATTTTTAATAATTTGAAGGAAGAAAATAGGGGAAACGGTTAAAATAAAAACTTACCTTTTGGTCTTCACTGGTCCATTTGAGATTTCATTAGTTTACGAACTGATCAAACTAATAAGAAAGCACATTTTTTGCCAGTTCCACCTCGTGAAACTATGACGTGATGGCGGCAAATGCGTCCGTATTTAATAGCCTAATAATTTTCTATCTAATCTCCTCGTCGGCACTGCTGACTTAATTTTCGACAAAGATGTCTCTAATTCGGATTTCTTCTCAGTCTCCCATCTCTCTCTTGCACCTTCGTATCTCATGAAATTTAGCGGGCTGTCCCGGTGATCTGCTCTTATAGACATCCCGTAGTACTAGTAGGGGAGATGGGAGGGGACACTCATTCATTCAGAAGCATCACCTACATCGACGATGTACGTGGACTCTTACGTCATCGAGAAAATAGTCAACAGGAGGACGCTCAGGGTTCCGCGAGGGGAGGCAGGAAGAGGGAAATAGAGGAGAGGGAAACATGACAAAGTGTTGGTGGGGAGTAGCGGAGGGAATGGGGGGGACAGTCGTTAGGATTTTCATTGGGTACAGCAGTGCTACCCACTAGTGCCACTTGTGTTTGTCAAGCACGTTTCAGACCAGTGGATTAATTGTCCCCAAGGAAATTGCTTTGGAGGTGTTCAAGCCTGTGTGTTAAAATTGAGTCTCACATGAGGGATGAGAAAAACTGACTGAAAAATTAGTCATCTGGAAGCTTCTGTTGCTGGTATATTAAACTATTTGTATGGACTTATCAAACTTTGTGAGTGTGCCAAGTGGATCATCAGTAACTCACTTCCTTCCATTGTAATGAGTGTGCTACTTTCCTCACTGTGTAGTTATTGTAGGGGTCAAATTTATATTTGTAACATATTAATCATCTCCAAGATTTATCATTTAGCTGCAACACACCAGAACTAGACGCAAATGGACACTGACTGTCGATAGTAAGCTACGACCTTTTGAAAACAGCCTGATCTGGCATTTTTAGGTCACACAGTTACAACAGCTGAGTGTAGCAGTCAAAATAATACAAAGATGAAGACAAAATTAAGTAAGAAAACAATTATTTTAGCAAGTTGATCAATTTAGCTGTCTTGTTTGACTTTGTCCCAAAACATATTTAGTCTGTTTTTGACACTCTTCACCCAATTCCTAATTATATGTGATTATTTAAAAGATAAAAACTGTATAAAAGATTAGATAAATAATTTGTTCACAGATAGCTTGGAAAGTAAGTAGTACTATACACAAACATCTTGCAACCAATTAGATTAATTGGAACAGGTCGGTAACATGGTTGGGTATAAAAAGAGCAGCTGTAAGGCTGAATGTCTCTGACCCTATCATACTGACAGGTTTCTGTGCTGGTTCCTAAACATAATTCTGAGCTAGCTGCCACACCTGAAAAGATGGTTCTCAGCTCGAATCTTTTTCACACACCATGACTTCATCAATGGGCAAAGACTGAATTCACTTGAATGCCAGACCACTGTGTTATTTATGTTACAATAAAATAAAAAAGTTTTCTAACATTTTATGAAATCCACTTGGTTGTCTTCACAAATTGTTGATTCATAAGGCTCTCTTCTGAGGTTATAAAAGAGCCTGCTGACTCAGTAATCTACTTTTATGAAAAAATCTCAAAGCTGTTTATGGTTACTTTGACACATTGAAGTTTTCCTACTTTGGTACCGGTTAAACTGGGGTGAACACAGGACAGTTTGCCAGAAATTGCCATGGTTGTAATACTCCAGAAAGGAGCCAGAACCAGAATTGTGTCTATTTGAAAACAGTTAAAAATGGATAAAAAAAAAGAATTCACAAAATTAAGAGGTATTTTTAAGAGGCTTTAATGTTCCTTAATAAAATTGCCAAAATATATATATATATATATATATGATCTTACACATCACAGAATGTCATAAAATCTTCCTGCAATCTACAGACGTCTCTGTCCACAAGGAAAATGGTCAAAACTCAACTAAGAGGTTTATGATTTTCAGGTCCTCAGGCAAAGCTGCATTATTATGCATCATTAAAATCACTTCACAGGCTTAGCAACACTTCCAAGAATCATTGTCTGTGAACACAGTTCACTGTGAAATCAAGTGAAATCTATAAATACAGGTAAAGGGTTGGGTCCACTGTGTGAAGAATCCATATAAGAATGTGATCCAGAAATGCTGCATTTCTGATGATATGGGGCATTAGTGTGGATGGAATTAACAACTTTCACTACTGGCGAGGCGTCATCAGTGCTGGAAGGTTGATACAAGTTTTAGAGCAGTGAAGATTTTATATTTATATATTATAACTTCCCTTTGGGGATTAATAAAGGACTTTTCATTTTGTTTATCTTTTGAAAAATCATAAATGGTTTAGTTATTATAAATCTAAATTATAAAAGTTTTGTATATATTTTCCAAGGCAACAAACTATATAACTGTATAGAACAGATGTTGATTGCGATGCTGGAGTGAATCACAGCTGCAAGGTTAGCGTACATCATAAAATAAATTATGTTTAAAACAGCAAAACATCTACAAACATCTGTTTTTGCTTTACCATTACATTTTCTTCTTTTCTTCATTCACCTACATGGGCGGCTGTACCTCAGGAGAAAGAGCAGTCGTCTTTCAACCGGAAGGTAGGCGGATTGATTCCAGGCTTCCACTGACTACATGCCGAAGTGTCCTTGGGCAAGACACTTAACTCCACATTGCCTCCCGATGTGCCTATCGGGGTGTGAATGCGTGTGTGAATGGGTGAATGTGTAAAGGAAATCAATACTTTAAAGCGCTCTGATTGGTCAAACTGACTGGAAAAGCGCTATATAAGTACCATTTACCATTACATCTCACCTTCACATAGGTGATTTTCTTTCAGTCTGCTGATGACTGATTTTTTCATGTGTGAGTGTACAGCAAGAAAACTGCAGTTAACAGAAAAGGGAGGGAGCGACAATGATGATTCACTGCCTCACTGTAAGCAGAAAAGCGACAAGGGGGAGGTAAACATATACAGACTGAAGAAAAAGAATTGCACTAAATGAGCTGTTGCAGTAACTATATAGAGTTTACTCATCAGCCCAGGTCACAGTTCAGTCGAGAGATGATAAAAACAGCTGATAACGTCACAGCTGTATGAAATCATCAGCAGTTCACTCGCTTCATGCGTTACCAGTTTAACCCTCAGGCCCTCATTTTAAAAAATTCCCTTCTTCCTTTAGGAACTTTTTTGGGATCTGTGTCATAATTAATAATATTATATCAGTCATGTATTTAGATTGAACCACCTGAGAAATTCAAATAAACAAACTGAATGTTTCATTCTTAGCTTAATGGAAAATGTAACATTTTAAAGGAATTCAAAAATACTTTATAGAGGACAGTGCACAACAAGAGACAAACGTTTAATAAACCTCTAATGAATCAGAAGGCTCCTCATTACAAAATCTACTATGAAAAGAGCTAAAAATCTTCAACAAATGGATAGAAGATATCAATATTTAACATCACTATATTAACAAAAAGTACATTTTCTCACACGGTGAGTTTAATTTAGGATATTGTTTTTTTAAACAATATAAAAACACTTAATTACAAGTAATTTTCTAAGCCATCCCTTTACATACACATCACCCTCCTTGTGTAAGTAACACCCAACACCCTCTGAGGTCCTGAGAGTCATGTCAGAACAAGGGAACTAAAGATGTGATGACTTATACAGATTAACGAGCCAAACATTAATAAGTAATACTGAATCAAAGATAACTTCGATCAGTACTCTTACACAAATGCCAGAACCAGTCATCAGTGTTCTCACCAGGGCATCATGAATTAAGTATGAAACAGTAATACGTCACTGGGACTGAAACTCTCAGTGCACCTCATGTTCTTACGCTTATTTCACCCCCTTCAACCCCCACCCTTTCACCCTGAGGCTATATTTCACAACTCTTTGCTTCAGATTCCCTTTTTTTCTCTTGTTGTACAGTAAGTAGCATCATCTCCAGTGGCTCTATCCCAACACACAACAGAAACTCTGCTCTCCAATTCAGCATTTGCATTTATCAGAGAGAGAAAAACAAAAGCAGATAGATGAAGAAAAAGAGAGAGGGAGGGGTTGAGGGAAACCACAGTATCTCCGTTCCTGCTACTTTATTCCCTGTGTCATTTTTGTTCTGCTAGAGTGAAATGATCCACCTCCCTCTGCTAATTATCTTACTGTCCACACTCCTCTATCTATTTTGTCATATCGTCCCATCTGGTAAGTGTCTTTTCATTTCTGCTTGTAATGGTTACACAAGCAAACAGTGAGAGAGAGAGAGAGAGAGAGAGAGAGAGAGAGAGAGAGAGAGAGAGAGAGAGAGAGAGAGAGAGAGGGAGGAAGACCCCACAGGGCTCAGCATTCACCTGCAGAGCACCACTACTCCACCCCATGACTCTACCCCTCCCTCACACAACCCACTCATCAGTATTCTGCTTTACCACTCTTCTTCTTCCAACTATCTCTCTTTCTTCATCTTTTATTTCCATTCAGCCAATGTCTCTTCCTCTACCCTCTATTTTCTTCCACAACTGCATAGTTTTACATGTGCAGCATTGCAACACAGACAGTGATTCAGACAGGTTTCCAATCTGCAGCTTGCTAGAAGTCAGGGCCTGGAGCATGTCATCAGTGGTGCTACTCTTAGAAATGGGAATCCCCCTCTGCTGACTGCAACAATAAAATAAATCAATGAGGGTATTCCTTCTGCTATATCACACACTCATTTGTTTGAGTTATGCTAAATGAATTGTGATGAATTTGGATATCATGCATGTCCTCTGCTTACAGCATCAGTTTCACTGAGGTTGATATGAAACCCCTATCTCCATCCTGACATCACCACTGCTCATGAATCTTTCATCACATCCCCTCCTCTTTCACAGCTCTCCACCTCCGTACTGAAAACTAGTGTTAGTGGGAGAGAATTAATTAAGCAGAATCACCCCCGGCGTGACTGATGATACACAGTTACATGTGTCAGCTATGTAAAAAAAGATAAAAAAAAATATGTCTATGTCTCATTTGAAAATATTGTTTTTTTACATATAATACCTTGTAATGTCTAGCCTGAATTTCATTTTACCAGATTAATAATATAAACGTGACGCCACCCTATGTTGTACTAATGAAAGCTGTGTTTGTCGTATTAAGGCAAAATACTGTTTTTCACTGAGGTAAAGACCTAATGTCCCACTGACTCACCGAGAACAAACCAGAAAGGTTTGGACAAAGTCTGCAGTCTGACTCAACCGATCACGATTCTTCCAACCTAAGTGATCGGAGCACAGCAGCACACTTTTGGCAAAACAGCATATTGTTACCTTTCTTGCATTAATATGTGTCATACCTCTTTCCTTTGTCTTGCATGTTCTGTGGAATAAAGAGTGAAATGATGGTGGAATGGCATACAGTAATATGGTTTGTAAGCTAGAGTGACTGTATTGTCATGGAAATACAGCAATCTTTGATGTGAACATATTCTCCATAGGGTAAAGAGAAAGGAAAAGAAAACAGGAGTGTGAGCTCATTAAAATGCAGCCATGAAAAAGAAACAAAAACAGCTAGAAACCTGAGTTCCAAACGTGAAGTCTCATTTTCTTTATATTTATTTTCTGTAATGACTTCTTGTTTTATGTGAAAGTTCCTCACAGTCCTTTGATTCTTCCCAGTTCTCTGCAGTATTGCTGCTTTGGAGATGTTATCTGGAATCTGCAAATTTAGAGGCACCCTGCTGGTTATGACCAAATATCACAAGTTTGTGTCCATGATGAATGATATTTCACTGTGTTTGTCATTTGGCCTCTCAGGAATACATGAAAAATGTAGCAGACAAACCATACAGTAGCTTCATGTTTTGCACATGCAGTACGCTTATGAATACTAATAGAACATTATCAGTCTGTAAAACATCTGTTACTTTGCTTTAGTTCAATTTGGAGATCTATGACACTTCAGACTCCAGCCTTCTTCTCCTTATCCATCCCTTCCTAAGCTGTCCACACACATTGCACATGACTCATCCAGATGACTCACCCCCCCACCACCACCCCTCCCCCACATGCACATGCTCACACATCTTTGTATTATCTCCCCTGGCTAACCTTGACAGAAGAACACAGAAAAATGCCAAAAATTGTAAGACGTAGTTGGAGATCTGCTCTTTTACGCAATTTTTATGTTTTATATAAGTGACCCGTGGACCAGACCCACAAATATTATTATATTTATAAATGCATCTGCACACATGGCTCTTTTAAAAATAGCTTCAGTTTTCAAATATATTTAGTGACCAAAGACTAAGGCAACACAGCATGAATCAGACAGTGGTTTACTAATCTGATGAAACCCAAAATGTTTACACAAAAACATGTTTGTTTTCCTATGACACACACACACACACACACACACACACACACACACACACACACACACACACACACACACACACACACACACACACACACACACACACACACAGCCAAGTAAGTAAGTCCTTGACCGTGGAGTTTACCAACAACCATATGGTCACCAACAAAGCTTTAGAAGTGCTCTGCAAACATGACCAAACCACTGAAAGGACACCGATTTTAGAAGCTCTACATGAACTGGAGCTTTATGGCTGATGGCAGCCATTTGACAGAGTAGATGACAGAGGGCCTGCATGGGGTTTGCCAAGTTGTATTTGAAGAACTATGAAAGCACAAAGAAAGCCTTTTCCTATTTGATCAGACCATCATGGTCAATGACTGACAGACATTGGGAACTGATTTTTATTTGGTCAATACCATCATTGCAGTGGAGCTTGACGACGCTCACAACATAATCTGGTTGTGATTCTCAGTTGAGAGGGACAAGAGCACTGTCAGAGTTTAAAGAAAAATGAATTAATCTAAATACAGAAAGGGTATTACAGGAAACTTCTTCTAAGGTGTATTTGATCAGAAAGAAATTGTGAGATGCTGGAGTTAAATTAGGAGAAGTCTAACTATTTTCAAGTATCTCAGATTTAATTCCTATATAAGCTCTGCAGAGAGGCTTTATAATGGCTCAGTTTTTTCATCTAATGTAACAATGTTTGAAATTAATAGTGTATATGAGATGTAAGAGATCAGGCCACCAACAGATGTCAGTGTTGACCAGACAAAATCTTTCAGACTTCTCCTGTATGTTATGTACAACATTTTGATACATTGCTGTCAAACAGAGAGCCCAAAAGAGTACACAAAAAACAAATGGCTAAAAAGTCTTTATCTGTTAACTTCTTGCATTGCATGATTAATACATTAAAGCTCATTAAAACCTGCTTTCATCTGTCGTAAACAACCTTGCCTTAGCTGAATCACATCAATTATTCATGGATGTTGCATGTTACACTTTCAACAACAGCAGTTTGGTTATGTATGCATCATGTGAAGCCTCTATATGTCAGAACCTGGAGTGGAAACAACGTGACATTCATGTTAAACATGATTTATTATTAGAAACATTGCAGGTGCTTGTTCCTCTGCTACTTGATTTCTTTCCTTCTTTTCCTTCTTTCAAGTAAAATACATTGATTCTTTTTGTATGTGTGAAATATCTGAATTTGCAAACTTGTGAAACCCAAGTGTATTTCTTTGGACATTCCTGCAGTGACTCTGTGGGTTAAGATTGCAGCTCGTAACTGCCATGGGAAGAGCAGATATGGTTATGATATGAAATGATTTAGAGCTGCAATCTAAACCACTGCTGGTTGGCTGTAGCACAGGTCACCACATACTCTGGGTGTGTAATCTATCTCTGGTCAACCTCACACAGGATATGCCAACACACACTTGAAACCCACTGAATGCCTTCCTTTTCAAAATCTGCTTTTCACACTTTGCAAGCAGAATCACAGGACATGGTTGTGTTGATTTGTGTTAGTAATTTTAAGAGTATTTATCATTTTGTTGCAGTGATGCAGCAGAACATGGAGACCTTCTATTCATTAGAAAAAAAAGCACTTGATTGTGTGACCGTACAGGAAAGGCCACTGGAATTCTGCATGTCCACCCTTCATAAATTTGAAGGACAGTTTATGCTAATTGGGAACATAATTTAGTGAGAATCTGCATAGAGAGAATTTTCAAACAATGAAGGAAGCCAACATTTTCCTAATATCAAACAGAGGGAAATCCAGGGTTCATAGTTTGGACATTTAAGCAGTGAAAGAGCTCTAAAAGTACAAGAGAAAGATAAAGTTAAAAAATGCAGAAAAATTGTATTTTTCAGATGTTAAAATGTGTCGAAAGCACATTTTCCTGTTCAAAATGATTGGAAATCATGTCATATCCTACATTTTTAACTAAATGCAGGAATACAAATATGCTGGTGTAGATTCTCCCAATACTCATACTCATATCTGGAGTATTGGGAATGCTCATTTGCACTCTGTTGTGGACCAACGAAGCTAACTCTGGTCATCTTGAAAATGAGGGTCTTGGTTCATTTGCAAATGAACCCTGGTTGTTCGCTTACAATGGAAGAAAATGGACTGTTACATGAACCAAAGAGAGGAAGTGACATAATGTTTGTATGCCTTTCCTGTAGCTCATGTTGGAAAGCTTCTTGTGAAAACTATATTAGGTTTGAACCCTTAAGTAAAAACAGAAACCCGAGAGAAAAGGAGAGTTGTGGCTGTATTACAGGTGCTGGAAAGGTGATATCTGAGGCCAGCTCCTTTGTTCAGAGATGTTTTTTTTTCCAGTTTAACATAATTCATTGACACAAAAATGTGTACAATACTGTCCTCATAAAAGGGTCCTTATTCCTGAAATGCAGATAGATACCATTGGATCTTGAAGCTGGCTTTCCTGTGTTGTGTCATTACAAAATGGTTGTTTGTTCTCTCCTTGTGCTCAGATACCAGTTTCCTTCTGAGGGTGTTGTTTGGTTTGAAATGTGCTGGGATATCGTGTTTGGAGAATATCCCTCTGATTTTCTCTGAAACTCCTGCCACATATGGAATAACAATATTCTCTCTGTGTTGTTTTTCCCCCCTTGACACGTCCCTTGCCGTCAGCCAGGGGAAAGATGTCAGTCAGTCAGTACAATTTCTCAGTCAGCCCTGGCGGAAAAATGACTATAAGATGTGAATTGTCCCAAACAATTTGCATATTTCTAAGTATGCATGATATGATTTACTGTTAAAATTGTTGCTCAAGTGTGATACTAGTATTGCATAAAGGTACTGTAGCAATACCTGTTGTAATGTTCGGTGAGAGTTGATGGGCTGTGATGCAATGAATGTGTGTTGAGTTAAAATAGATACATGGTTGGATAGGAAAGTTATGGGGTCGAGGTAGAGTGAGAGGGAATGGAGGTTTATGTGTGTGTGTGCATGTTGGGACAGAGAGCAGAGGGTCAAGCAGACATCTTCGCCTAGTTTTCTTTTGTTCCTGGTAAGGTGGCATGGTTGTGGCAATTAGTAACCATATCCTGCTGGATGTTACAGTACTCTTAATAGAAAAATAAAATTGAAATATCAAAACATTTAAGTAAAAGTATCAACAGGACTGGCATATAATGTTACATTTTAAAATAAGTAAATAAAAATGATACACTATTTAGGTAAGATATATCACTTTGCTTGAGGACAGACTACAGTTTAATGTGATGCCAGGGATGTGAGTCTCCACAGTATCTAGTTGCCAGGAGTAGAAAAAGAAGAAGCAGTAAAATACTGGCAGCAAATAGACCATAGAAACTACTAGAAGGTAGTGAAAGATAAATAATCTTTTGGGCAATAAAGGACTCAAGTCTGGCACAGAACTTGGCAGTTCTTCTAGATTGGGAAATAAAAAGCTTATATTGTTAACATTGTCAATGCAGCTTATGTTAAACTTTGCTGTGTATTAGCACACGACTGAACTGTGAGGCAAAACCCATCAATGTAAAGGGTAACAATGTAAAAGTCTGCTGATATATTTGAGTTAAAAACTAAACTACTTGTATCATATAAACTGTACAGCTGTAAAAGTATAATTTTATTGTGACCTACTCACACAGTATCAACAGTAAGTTGTTCTCAGTTAAAAAGAAAGAAGAAAAAAATCAATCGAATGTTGATGAAGAAGAAGAGTTTGTTTTCCTTCTTGTTATTTGGTAGGATGGAAGAAAATGACAACCTCTTCAATAAGTGAAGTAATCTTGACTCTTCCACATTTTCTAGTGAAATTCTGCCCTCTTGTGGTGTTGTCAAACAGACAAACAAAAGAAAATCCAGCTTTAAAATGATTAAGCTTTTGTGTAGTTTCAGTACTGAAGAATTGTCTGCTTTCATCACTGGATGCATCACTTCCCTTTTCCAGTCTGCCACGTTTTTAAGTCAAAAGCTCATCAAGCCTCTTCTGTACGTCAGTCAGAACATTCTTTAAACTCCTTTCTGTTTTCAGGCTTTCACACATCTTGTGTGTAACCCTCCATCTCCCCATTTCAACCTCATCTGGATTTTCCACAGCATCTTATGCTCAATCAACAATTTCAGCCTGACAACCACCTGCGTCTAGACTTCTGGGGAGCTGTCCTTCATTCTGTCTTCAGTTATATTTATTGCAGCACTGTCAGGTTAAAAAAAAACAGGTTGTACACAGCTGCTTTCAGACTGCTTAACAAAACACATCACACCTCAATGTCACCTTAAAACCCTACCACTAAACTCTGGCTGATTTTCACATGCCCCCCCCCCCACATGTCTGCACTCATGCTGGAAACTACTAGGCCATAGAAGTCATCCAACCACTAACATGCAGGATGATCTGCTAGATAAGCCATGATCTCAGCTTGCTCTTCAGTGTCGCCTCATACCATATGGCTTTGAGAGAGGACTCCAAGGGAAAACAAAGCAAAAAAGCAAAAGGGTTGGGAGGAGAATGGAGAGCTGTGCTGTGTATGATCAAAATATCTGTCTTTTGTCCAATTAGTAGCTACTTATACAGATGCAGAAAACTTCGCATTTTATCCAATCAAAACTGTAAGATTTCACACCTTAAACTCAAGAAAAACAAATTTTGGGTTGCTGTGTAAAATATAAATGAATTAGAAAAATTATGATCTACAAATGTGTTTTTAACTGAAAATAATATTGAAAATAACACAAAGGCAGCAGGGCAGTGACACATCTCGAGTGTTTAAGAGTCAAAGATAGGGAGGTGTTAATCACTTTGAGAGATGGGCAAATATTTCAATGTTTCTCTACATAAAATATGAGTATTTCCTAATCTGCAGTTGACAATATCACTTAAGTAAAATCATCTGTACTTAAAGTATAATCAGACATGATTTTTTATGAAAATTGCTGCATGGACTCAGGAACACTTGTGAAAACCATTGACGCTGAACCCTGTTCACAGCTTCATGTAAGAATTCAAGTTCAAACTAATGTAAAGGGGGGAAAATTCAGGAAATCTGCACTTCAACTAGAAGATTTCAGAGTTTGATGGAAATAAATGTGTTTCAGGCAGGTATTCATATTTGAGCAAGTCTCCTTATGTAAAAAACTTACATATATATATATAGAGAGAGATATCCTTAACAAATAGATTAATATAATGTCATAACAATAAGTTGACTACCTTTATCACTGTAAGGGTCAGATGATTAAACCATTCCATCATAAGTTAATCACAAGCAGTGTATTTGCTTTGTTAGACATTAGAAAGTGGTGAGTCAACCTTATAAGAGTTTGAAATGTGCATGTACATTTATCTTAAAAGTATTCAATATGTGTGCATGTGTATGTTTTAAGATGCTCTCTGCACGCTGCCTGTGGTCTGGCAGCAGCTGCTGCATGGCCAGAGTCACGTCCTCCAGCGCAATGCTTGTGGGAATGTGGTAAATTTGGTTGAGACCAGCTCATAAAACTTTGCACCCTGGCACTGTCCTGCTTCCCCTGCAGACAGGGAACCAGCAACCGATGGGGAAGCCACACAGGCGGCCAGTGTCGAGATGCTTCTCTGTACTGTTGCTTTTTTCAGTCCCACACATGCTGTAGCTCAGCTGACCCAGGGGTCGGGACCTTTAGCTTCTGGCTGATGTGGTATTCTGTCTCTGTGACCAGTTTCACTTCAGCTCAGTTGAGAACAATGCAGTTATCATAAGAGCTTTTGCTCATCTTGAACTATCAATCATTTATCTACTTGTTAATTTCTTTAATCATCAACAACAGTTAAAACAATCAAGCATAATATTGTGTTGTATTTCTGTTTGTGACATTAAAGATTAGTGCAGGATCATAGTTAGTTCAATGACAGATGCTGATTGTGTGGAAAAGACAAAAAAATTACAGTGAGATTAGTTAAAGTACTGAAATGTTGAGAAACTAATATCAAAACTTGTAAGAATAAAAAAAAAAAAATGCTGAAGTGAACCAAAATAAGGTGTATTATTCAAGGCTGGGATTTTTTTTTTTAGTTTTTTTGCAGAAGTTACAACTTTGCTTAAGTTACTTTTTTTTATCAACACACACTACATTTTATAGCATTCAAAAGAATTCTTTATAAATAGAACAATGATACTAATAAGACATTTGCCATCTTCTTGACTAGAGCTTCAGTTTAAGGGAACTGGACCTGATTGAATATAGGTTCAAGATCATATTTGACCTTTTGTTCCAGTAGAGGTAGCAGAAGTGACTCTGTGGTTTGCTGATGGGTTGCATTGCAAGTGAGGGTGGAAGTACCTCTGCCCTGTCAGTGCACTCTGTGGGTCTTGCTCCCACACTTTCACAAGCTTGCTTGTACACTTACACACACACACTTACATACTTATACACACACTCACATGCATGCATGAGCCAAGCAATAATTAAAAGCAAAAGTAAATCAGTGGTTGTTGGATGTTTTATACATTATTACAGTCCATGGAATACTGCGCCACAAATGTAGATCATCCCTGACAGGTCTCATTTTCTATGGAGTAAAGAAGCTAAATCTAGACCTCACTGTACCCATCCATACATTCACAATTACACGTCATCAACAAACATCAAAAATGAGTCCAAGAAAGTGTCTCTGTTTATATGCATGCCTATATGAAATACATTTGCTTCTTTGTTTTGATGTTTGTATGCAAGATCATTGACACCATATGCCAAGATTTGTTGCGTGTCTGTGCAAATGGTTGTGCAGCGTTTTTGAATGTGTCAGGGCAGAAGCCTAAGCCACCGCTGGCTCCACAGGGCTTCACCAATTCCCAGAGGTCCCAAACCCTCTTAGCTCCAGCGTTGTCCTGGCCTCAGTTACAGTCTCCATCTCTGTGCTTTTGCCATGCCCTCAAACCTTTGGAAGGCCTTCTTCCTGCAATAAATGTCAGAGTCTTTGCTCACAAGATAAATGAAGTTACAGCCATGAGCCAAATGAGATTATCTAAAATCAGCAGCAGTATCTTCTTGTACCTTCTGTCTTGCTGTGATACTTTTTTCCACAGAATGTAGTCACAAGTTTGAGTCAGTGCAGACACGTCAAGAGTATTCCTTGTTCTGTATTTGCATGTGCATTTTGTAAATAAAGACAATATGAATGTTTTGTTTATTAAGCAGATTTTCATTGTTTGGGAGAATTCTGTCTTTGAGAAAAGAAATATCTCAATCAAAGTGTAGTGAATCATGTAAAGACTGCACTTAATGTTTTGAGATATTTTTCCCACAGGAAAACATTTTAATTCTCTTAAAGCAATTTTTACTTTCTTGTCTCCAGGGGGAAACACATTATTATGTAGCGTTGCAGAAAATGTAGCCATCTTCAATTAGCTACAGCAGTATAACAAGATCAATTCTACTTTGCATCCTTATGTAAATGTTGACATTAGGTAGCTTTTAAACAGATGATCCTGGAACTCCTTTCCTCCTTTAAGTGCATGGTACTTAGAAATACAAGAGACACACTTCATTGTATTTGTATGGTGAGATTTTTGTTCACCCTTGGTAATAAATTTTCCTATAATGTTCACAGAATTTTATATACACTTAGTATATTCTGTTTTTTTTTTTTTTTTTTTTTTTTTTTTTTTTGTCAAGAACATTGAAAATTAATGTTTTTCATGACAAATAAAAAAGTGTCCATCTAATGTAAGGACTACAAATCTTATTCACACTTCATTCACTTTTCAACTTTGGCTGTATGCCTGTTTCAGAAGTTAAAAATATTTTATTGGAGTTTGAATTAATATACATGTTTATGTTTAGATGTCCAAATCTAAATCCTCAAATCTGGACCTCCATGTTTCTACAGGAGCCCAGAATCAATTTTAACCTCTGCTATTGTTTCTAAATATCTTTGTAATGGAGAGTTAGTTATGCAATTTCATCACTTTTTCCACAAATTCTATGCAGTGGACCTGTAATACATAATAAACAACCTACTTGTTGATATAACTGTATAATTCATTAAATATATGCATGTGATACTTTTAGAATAGGAAACTACATTCTTAATCTCTTAAAAGCAGCAGAAAGTATAAAAGAAATCAAGCCAGAGTGTAAAACCTGGGAAACTTTATTTTGTGCACAATTGCCCATTTTAGACTATAGATAACACTAAGAAGCACATGATGTGTTTTTGAGTTCATACAGCAGTCAACAGTACTATCTCTGTGTGTTTCTGAGTAAAGGGAAGCAGCAGTGAAGTTTTTTGGCATCTTGTAGTCTGAGCGCTCACTTATCTTCGGTCACACTTGGTGACCTTTTTTCACGTCTGTGGTTTTCTTTTATCACGAATTGTGCTCGTACTTCGTGGCAGTAAGCCACACACACGTGTACATATACATAAAGCTAATGCTCATTAGTTAGACTTCCACTGACTTTATATCCCTGTTCCCCTCCAATAAAAATACACTGTTCTCTAAGACGTCTTTCAAAATCAATGAAACATATGTGCTTCAGCCAAGATGCATACTTCTCATTCACTCTTCTCACAGTTCCAGAAACAGTGATTGAATCTTGAATGGATGTGATTATGATCTGCTGTCAGAGTCTGGGGCCAGATCAGACAGATGAAGGTGTGTGTATGCCAAGCCAGCTGTTGTTGGCCATGAATGGACCTTGGCAAAGTAGCTGGCCTTTCAAACAGACCTTATCTTCTCTGCATATTGGATCCTGAAAGCCCTTGGATCACAGTGTTGGCTTGTAACAGTGCAACAATCTTCCACCTGTATGCATGTATCTCTTAGACATATGGCTAGCTTAAATTGAGAGGATAATTCTTGGAAAAGTGAGTAAAGAGATTATTTAAATAATGCAAGTGCATTTAAGACTATCGGATATAATATATATATATATTTTTATATGCTTGTTCTATGTGTTAAAGATTACACATGAATGTAGTGTATGTGAAAGTATTATCTGCAATGTTTTACTCAGAAAAATCATTTTACTGGTATGAACTTCTGTTGTAAAAATCAAGATTTGACATGACAGTATTTGTTGGCCTGAGCAAGCGGAAGCAAAATTTTATACACATACCATTTATCTCCTGTTGTGGGAAATGTCGAATACACTAAAAACCCCATTCAAGAAGTGATGCTATAGAAAACTTCTGTTGAAACAAACATTTTCCAGGTAAGGGACTTCATGTAGGAGACATAATGAGGAATAAAAAAAATGTTTTATAAAAAGTCTTCTACACATTTTCAATATTATATTAGTGATTAAAACATAAGAAAACCTAAATTGACAATAGCAAGTAATTTAAGTAAAAGCACATGTACACAATACAGAATCTCTGCAGTGCACTTTGGTGCACTGTGTTTGTTGCTGAACAGGAAGCAGATGATCACCATCATGACTCACCACAGCGGAGTAAAAGAGGCAGAGCAAGAGGTGGGTATCAGTGGGCAGGGAGATGAGATAGCGGCACCTTAGCAGCTGTCGCTAGGGTTACTGCCTTTCGTCAGCAATCACACAGGAGCGTTGCTCTCACAAAGGCAAGGCCTGCGTACTCCTTTAAATAAGTGGGATGGATATGGAAAACCCTTGAAACATTGTTTTTGTTCTTAAAATTTTGTAAAACTGTGTCAGTCTCATGTCTTTGTAATGTAATCGGGACGTTACTAACGACACATGATGATGACTTTTTCTGATCTGTCTCTATGATAGAATTCCAATGTTAGCACTGAAAGCATCAGGCTGATTGATAAATAATACAAACTGCTTAAGATATTATGAGATGAGGACCATCATCAGGACTGGAAGTTCTTGACCCTGAAAGTCTTAAAAAAAATAATAGTTTTAATGATGAACTAAATGCACTGATGATTATAATTTAAGCCATGTTAAGCAGAATGGCCTTTAGAATGAATAATGTACCCACTCACTGTATTTTAAAATCATTATTTTATGTGTGTGTTCACATATGATGTGTGTAAATCTTATATATCTAAGGGTAGCACTTAACCTAACAGTGGGAGGACTACCTATCTGTGGAATAAACACCTCACAGCTCGCACTAACACTGAAGTGCCAGACTTGCTTGAGGGTGTGTATATTTACACACCCACAAGTGAGTGTGTATAATCTATAGAAACACTCTTATGTAGTGTTGATACTGAAGATGATTTATGAGCAGCTCCACAGAGGCTACTGTATAAACTATTGTTTTAATCCTTCCTGCTGTGGGTCAGTGCCTTGTTAACGTCAGTCTATATGACTTTGCATATTAAAGGCAGCCATTAGCTTTTGACTAATGGCTGGTTCTCTGTGCCCGAGGCTACCTTTAAACAGACTGCTATCTTCTGAAGCAGCGCTTTGGCTTGGCTGCGTCAGACACATAAATGTGGAGTGTTATCACTATATGCTGCTCTCCTTGTTCGGATTTTCTAGTTGAAAGGAAGCTAATGTTTTTTAGGTTAGTTTTTCTGTTTCTGGTACTATAGCATGCACAGTTTTGAGCATACCTAATCTGTGTTTACAAATGCTTGAACAAGTATGGCCTGATTTTCTAATTTAAAGATAGTAGATTTCTTTGATTTCTTATGAATACATCAGGTTTTTTTTATTCATAGAAATGAGAGGACTCTGCTAAA
Source organism: Melanotaenia boesemani (assembly GCF_017639745.1). Classification (NCBI taxonomy): domain Eukaryota; kingdom Metazoa; phylum Chordata; class Actinopteri; order Atheriniformes; family Melanotaeniidae; genus Melanotaenia; species Melanotaenia boesemani. The sequence continues at coordinate 15,987,855 of NC_055690.1, forward strand.
ATTTGGTATCTAATTTTCACCATTGTCTTCTGAAAGGTTCTGTCTTAGCTAGATATTTTAATTATGCTGTGTGCACTTTTTTTTAAGTCTATCTATACATTTTATAGATGTTTAGATTGTAGTAGCATATCAAAATCTCCAGCAAATGTCTCTGTTGGTAAAACTAAGATTTCTCATGCTTTTCTCAGGCTACTAGCTGCGTGTCAAGTCCAGTATGATTGTACCACCTCTGTGCTTTACAGCTGAATAAGTTTTTCATGAAATTAACCATCCTAAATTCTCCAAACATCCTTTTCTTATTTTGGCAATTTAGCTCTATTAACTACAAGAGTTCACAGGACATGTCTTTTAAATGCCTCGGGCTTGTTCAGATATTCAGATAGATATTCATATGCAAATTTATATTAATGGATTTTATAATGAAGTGCAGAGAAAAGGATCACATTTGTGCAGGTATCTCTGTACAGTTGAACAGTGTTGTGTTGTACAGTTTAACTGATGAAAAGAGCTTCCAAGATAAGTTCTCATAGCTTGTTCCTGCTGTGTGGGCATCACTTCTCTAAATGATCAGAGTATCAGTCAGCTGTGTAGATGACTTTGTGTGAGCTTTGAGGAATATGCGTATTCATCAATTCTTAAAATTTGCATCACATCGCCTTTCCATCAGTGAGATCTGAGACCTTGGAAACAGTTGGAAACAAACAACTTTAATTAAAAAGGATGAGGCTTTTACATAGATGTGTGTCCCTTTTTGGCTCCGTATCATTAATTAGAATTATCTTTGATATAAAAAAAGAAAAGAAAAAGAAGTATGTCTCTGCTTCCCAGAGATGCTAAATAGGTGAAATTCAAATTTGCATGAAATATTTCAAACTGAACCATCAGTCTTCTTTTATTTCTGAGAAAACTGAATAATATCGATGCTTTATCCTGTATTTTCTGTTTCATCTATGTAAAGAGGCTCATCTAACAAGTCAATTTCATGATAGATGGCAAGTTTAATTGTTTTATTTCTTTATGTGTAATTCAAGATGCTGTCAGTAGAGAGCAGGCTCTTCCTTTAATAGAAGGTTAGAGTCTCAATTGTGGTGATTCTGTGCTAGTTGTGTTGCTGCATAAACGCTGAGATGAACTGAAACATTAACACAGTGACATTCAGCTTATTTTAACTCATTTTTTTACAGCTTTCTTTCCCTCTGTCTTTGTCTTCTCTTTGCTTTTGTGTCAGACTCTCTGGCTGCTTCTCTATTTCTGTCTTTCCTCATCTCTTCTTCTGTCACACAAGAAGTGTGTGTGAGTGTGTGTTGTCTGGTCTCAGTGACAACGTCTCGGAGTTAACCAATCGCAAGATGAGAATAGGGTCCAGAGAGGGCTCAGAGGCCATGAGAAAGATTTGTCTATTGCTCACACCCACAGCCTCTCTGCTCAACCAGTGCTGCTCTCGCCTTTGCCTACCTTCTAACACACTTTGTCTGTCACATGTGCTGAACGCAAACAGGAACACACACATGCTTACATGCTTCAGAATGGTGTTAAAATGACTGATCTTAAGACAACGGCAGGTTTTCCATACTTGAGTGAATCTATTTCCTCAGCCAGAGGTCATAAAGTTGCAGATATGCTCTATAGGTTGATTAGGAAATAGCCTGATAGTGTGACTATGCAAATGAGGCACAATGCAGCTTATTTCCCAGGGTCAAGTTCCTCATCTCAGTATAGCTCTGTATAGTCACAACAAACATATTTTCTCATGTGCTTATTTCCCCTGTAGCAATATAGACAAGTCTTAGCACTCTAACCAGCTCAACACCCCAAACTTTGATTCTGACAGATTCTTTATCACTCTAGTTGTTTAATGAGCGACTTGCATACACTGGCACTGTAACACATGCCTCCACCGGTCTTTTGCTGTGTGTGCATTTGGTGAGTGCCTTTTATGTTTCTGTACGTGTGCTTTCTGATTGCTGTGGTGCCCTGCAGGCCCACTCATCCTCTCATATTGACAGTAATTAGTCAGTGTAATTTACAGACCATTTAAATTCACACTTCTTATAATTAGTAACACAAAAGTAGGTATCTGTGCCCAGTACTTGTCATTTTTTTCTCTGCTGATATTTTACATTTTCTAACAACTCTAACTACAAATGCATTATATGAAATAAAATTATGACAAGTTTTCTAATCATGTGTGGTGTTGGTGTGTGTCCTGTGACCTGTAAATGAACCTTAACCTCCATGCACTGGTGTTTTAAGGGTGCTGCCACATTAGGCAGAAGTGAAACCTGTGGGTGTGTGGCTTTGACTCAACCTGCTGTGTGTGTACTTCCATACTTGTGCCTATACGTGTGTCTCTTTTCATACCCACATTTGTGCAGACGGCATTCTGCTACTGCTCTGACGCCTGTCTCTCCTTCTGTACTAAAATCCTCTCTCATTTTCTATCTTTGTGTGCTGTCTTCATTGTGGTTGCACATACGCACTCTTCTGCAGTCGCGCTAGGTCAAAAAGTCACAAGCACACACTTTCAGATACACACAATGGCAGATCATCACGTATTCAACCTGATTTGTGCACGTATTGTCCTTTGCCCCTTTCTGCTAGCAGCCACTTCTGCATGGGAAGGCATGTGTGTCCAATTTCACATACTCAAAGATATATTTTCTGTCAACGATTATGAAACTGAGTTCACTTTTATGCCTTTCTTGCGGCATGATTTGGTTTTTTTTTGCGTCTGTAGAGCAATAATAGTCATCTCTGTGGTTTGCAGAGAGAAACATGTCTACTGACCTCTATCAGTGTGAGAGCAAAGACATATGGAAGTAGAATATGTGGAGAGCAACTGTTTGTAACAGTTCTTTCTTTTTTCACACGTCATGGTGTGCTGAAGAGAATATATTCTCATTACAAAAGCGTAATACCAAGGTAACCAATGATACACCATGACAGTTGGTTAAAAACCTTTTCTAATAAATGTTTGTTGCCAGTGTTTCCCTTGGAAATTGTGATGATTTGTTGTGGTACTCAAAGCATCAACCAAAGGTCAGTTGATGTGATCATGAATGTACAGGTACAATATTGAAATAACTTGTGTAGAGATTTTTACTAAAAGAATACAATAAAATACAGTAAGTAAATACAGTAGATACAGTAAAATACATTGGCTGATTAGAATTTAAAAAACAGTAATCCCAATACTTTCATAAATGAATGGCTGGAACTTTGACCTATATGATTCAAAAGAGAAAATGTAGAAAAAGTCCAGAATACAAGAATTGTGACAAGATACTCTGCACTATTGTTTTGCAAAGATCAAGAACAAGTTTGATGATGTTGGAGCTGTTATTTCATTGTAGGACATTCATTATGCAATGAACTCTCCAAAGAAGGACAATGTATTTTACAACAAATCAACCACATAATGAGTTAGTCATGATAGAAGTGATAAAAAAACTTATTATAATTAACTATGTGGGAGCATTAAAAATGTTTGTTACATTTTTAATGGGTCAAAAGCTGCATTATTCTGTACTGAGTAAATTATTTCCCACAATGTCATTCTTGGTAAAGGAGTGAAGACATCAAAATTTGACAGAAAGACAAATACTTGGAGGGTAGAAGTGTATGGCCAGCCTTTTACTTCTCAGTAAAGCACAGCCGAGAGTGATTCAGCCACTGATGGAGTTTCCAGAGTAGGCCCTCTCAGTTTTCTGCTGCCCTGCCAAGAACCACCAACCTCTCTGTCTTTCCTGGCTTCAGCTCTTACCCAGGGGCAACTAGTGTTAGGCCCAGGAGGCCTAATACTAGTTGGGGTCATAGGAATCAACAGGAAATAGTGTGTGGGTGGCAGTGCCAAGGGATGGTAAAGGGAGGGAGAGAAGGAGGAAGAAGATGTGGGAGAGAACTCCAGAGGCTTGCAGAGAGGGAGGATTTACCAGCAAATCGGGTGTAACATTGTATGATTCAGACCCCGTGGAGAGAGGGGGAGTGGGCAAGAGGGCAAAGGGATAGAAAAGGAAAGAAGGAATGCAATCATGAGTGGAGATAGGCCTAGTGAGCTGTAAGGGGAGAGTAGTGGAGAGGTAGAGGGAGTGACAGAGCAGGGAGGGCTGACAGATGCCACAGTCCAGGCCCACAGCACAGGAAGTCATTCATATTGGAAAGTACTTGCTGCCAACTCCTACCGTCCACTCCAGAGCAGAGTCACAGCTTGTAGTTGCTCAAGTTTGGATGATACTCTGACCAATTAATTCCCACTCAAACTATCAGACCAGTAAATGACACCAAAATATGACATAAGTTGGTGCATTTTTAATGGTCATGCTGTGATGATGCTGCTGAAATTTCTCGTCAGTGCATCACATGCAGGCTGGTGCTTTGAGTCATAGATCATATCTGTTAAGTGTAAAGAGCTTGATCAAATCTACTTTTTTTATCTATATATAGGAGGGTGTCTTTATGACAGAAATATCTTGACCTAGACTTAAAAATAATTAAAAAAAAAACTCCATCCTGGCACAATGAAGAGGCAATATTTCTGTTGAGTAGCACCAAGTTTTTTTTGTTTGTTTGTTTGTTTTTTTTAGCTTAATGTTAAAGCCATGAGAGTGTGACAAAAAAGATCATCAGCTCACGAGCAGTCAGGATCCTGTGTATTTATGTGAAACAGAATAATGAAAATGGATGGGTATTAGCAGGGATCACACTTTGGCAAGGAAATGCTGTCTTGTGCCAGAGAGGTCTGCTCATCTCATTGCCCACTTGCACACACAGTGAATATATACTAACCCCCTCTTTTAAGCCCATTTCCTTTGCACAGGGCATGGGAACTCCCCTGATCTCTCTCCTCCCACTCTCCACTCTTCCTCCACATCATCCCTGTCCTCTTGCTCACCCTTTCTCCTCTTGTCCTCTCTCTTTCCTCTTCTTCACTTTTCTCCATAACATCTTCACCTTATCCTGCCCTCGCCCTGTCACTCTCTCTGGTACCCCTTCTATTCCTCGCGGCCCTCCTCTTGGAGCACTTTTCTCTAAGTGTCTTCTCTTCACTCTTTTTTCCTGCCCCCCATCTGTGCCCAATTTATCTCGAACACTGCCTGTTTTTTTTCCCGATAATTTGTTTTTGATTCCCCAGAATTAGAAAAGTATTGTGTGCACTCTCACTGAGGCAAGCACACATTCAAATGCATGCATACACATGCGCTAGCACACACGTACACACACATTTTTATTGTATTATTCTATAAAAGTTCCTATAAATCACTGGTTATTAATCGGCCCCAGACGGCCGTCCCCCTTTTGCTCCCCCACTCCCTCTCCACACAAACACAGACCAGATGCATAGGAAATGGGATGGCAAAAAGGGCACCCAAGAGACAGGCTGCACTTTTTTCTTCTTTTCCCCCACTCACTCCCCCTCCTTTGTTTCTCCCTCCTTCCTTGATTTCTCAGAACATTCATTTATGTAGCAATGCCCAGACCCCAGACTCACAGAGGAAATAAAGTTTAAATTAAAGTTTAGAAGAAATAAATTAAATAATAAATACAAGAGTAATCTACTGCCAAACAGCCCAGTGTGTGGGATAGAGGTTAAACATCCATCCTCTGTAGTTAAAGGCAAATGGATTCAACTCCAGCTGTTTGAATTAGACCCAGTTCATCTGAAATGTGTTCATATGTGTAACCACACATTCTCTCTGTATTTAATTCAGCTCTTGTAAGTTTACCCTCCCCGTATCCACAACTTTCTGTATCTGACTTGTATCTTGCACCTGTGCAGCTGGGTTAATCTCAAAGTCAGTTTCTTAACTGGCTTAGACATCTGTGTGCCCCCAAACTGACACTTGTACAGTGAGACAGTGCCTAACAGACACCCGATTTCCTCCCTATTAGCTCAGAAAATTTAATATTAGCAGCTTTCTCTCATCACATAATGGAGCTTGTGCAATCACACGCCTGGCTTTTTCAGACAAAGCAAAGAGGGTAAGTAACCAACAGAGAGAGGAATAGAGTGATGGTGAATTATAGTGAGACTTTGGAGACAGAGGAAAATAGACAGGGAGGATGTGAATGTAATGTAAGTGAGAGGACATATCTGTCCCACCCTGTCCTGCAGTGCTTGAGAGCCTGGATGTTGTGGGGAGGCTGAAGTGAACTGTTCACAGAGAGCAAGGCAGAAAATGTGAGAAATGTGCACGTTGGCTGCAGGGATGAGGGGGAGAACGCTGGCTTTTCAGGCACGCAGGGACAGCCTGCAGAGTTCTGCCAAGAGAAACATGGTGCTGTGTTCCTTGCAAGAGCTATGGGGTTGAGCGAGGAGGGAAGGGGCAAGAGAAAGAAGGTGTTTGTGTGTGTAGAGGTGGTGGGTGAAGAAGATGATGAGGGGTTCCCCAGGGCACCTCCCCAGGCTGTTGAAAAAAAGATGTATGAGACATTGTAAGGCATAACATGGCTTGGCGTGATGATCATAAAAGAAAACCTTTGTTGTAAAACCTGCGACATTATAGCAGTTGAGATTAGACATAAAACATGCTCCTAAAAACTTTTGTGTATATTATGGATGATGGCTATACATTACATCTAGCTCTAGATATATAAGTTCATTCTAAGTTTTTGCTAAAGATAACATCTTTAGCTGTCTAGTGAGCTGCAAGAGATCATCAAATGTATTATGTTTTGTCTGTAAGAAATAGGGTGATAATGGTGCAGCTAAGGCCCGGGCCCAGATGTCCACTTTCAGCTGTCCTGGCTGACCACCTCAACGCCTGCCAACACTCAGCAAAATATCCCCACATTGCAGCAAATATGTAAATATGTTGACTTGGAAGGATGTCCTCCTCTCTTCCGACCTTGTAGCACTTTTGGAGAGAAGCAAGACAGTGGAGAGGAAAGAAAACAGCTCCAGTATTCCATATATGGGCCTGCTTTGGGCTCAAACACCAGCTTCTCATCACTTTCTTCTCCTCTGGGCCATTACACCACTAGGGGAACACATACAGGATCCCTAACCTTCAATGTTCAGTATACACATACACATGCACACACAACGTGGTGAGATGTGGAGCTGTGGGTGTAAGATTTAAATGGACACCTTGGGTCGTGTACACTGTGTTCCACGCTCAAAGTGAAGTGATGCTTTTGCTGCAGGTGGAGTTCATTCTGCTCTGTTGATTATAAACACATTCAAACAAGAGGCAGACATGGAAAGTAACAGAGAATATTTACAGTTTGAAAGGATCTGCAGCTAAGTTAGATACTAATTTTCTACCCACTGCAAAACTCATTGGTATTACCAAAAGTTTCTGCAACAACCATTAAGTCAATAAACAATGAAAACATTAACACCATTTTTAAACATTAAAGTCAAACCCTCTAAAATATAAGTTTGTCATTTTTTTTTAAGTTTGGTGCTTTCCGTAATGAGTAACTTTACATTATTTCTAAAATATTTTTACTTTGTAGTAGTTTTCTTAAAACCCCTCTATTTTCTATTGGCCCTATCAGACTGGTACCAACTTAGCTCTACCTTAGTTTAGCCAAACCACACCACCCCGGCTTCGATTGTTCCCATTACAATAGAAAGCAATTGAGGCCACATTCACTGTGGGCAGGGGCATCTTAGCAAGACGGCTGGTAAGTATTGTGAAGTAATTTGTTTGCGACACATGCAGAACAAAAACTCTACCAGCTGCTAGAAAACCTTCTCATTACAAGCTGAGCTGTCCAGTTCACTCTGGATTTTTTTTGTCGGCTAACAAGCACAAAAAGGTCTTCACCTCTGTGTTGACCATAGAGACTGTTTTTAAAACACCATCTCTGCTGCCACTGTTGCCAGTGTTGCTATCCAATGTTACGGCTTTGGGGTTTTAAAGATGGCGGGGTCGGGAGTCTCTCTCATGACTCATACCATGACGTCAAATTCTGGAAAATAATGGCCTGCTATGTCGACACATCACAATTTTTGACCCAGCTCCACACCTTCAGAACCCACACAGACTGTGTTAAAATGTGTCTACCCAGGAAAATCCTGATGGGAACACCTACAAATCAGCAGGCGTGGTCTCAGGCTGGGCAAAGTGGGTACTACTGGAAAAAGGGCCATATACCTGCTGATTCCAGTGCAGGGTTGTGGGGAGACTATTTACAATGTGAGAGGTGAGGTGCACCCTGGACAGGCTGCCAGTCCATTGCAGGGCCAAAACAGAAAGACAAACAACCACATTTTAGAGACTTTAATTAACCTAACATGCATGTTTTTTGGACAGTGAGAGGAAGCCGGAGAACCTGGAGAGAATATGCAAACTCCACTCCTCCTCAGCTGAGGTTTGAACCAGGAACTTTTTTTGCTGTGAGGCAATGGTGCTAGCAACCATTCCACCAAACAGCCTTCTCCATAAAACCATTTTGTTGAATCCAAAAATTTTTAATTTTATTGTGGTTATATTAGAAAACAGGCTCAGAGCACCACAGATACCTTAAAGCAGCACTACTGGCTATTGGCAAATGTTTGCACTTTGGCTCCCCCAGTACAGGCTAATTGTGTATCTGTCTTGCTTCTGATCTCTTCTCTGAGCTCTCTCAAGTCAGTAAAAGTCAGCCTAATGTTGAAACCTGTCTCATCTCTTTTCCTTGCTTCCTTCAATAATGCCCACCTGCGTTTATTTGCTGAATCAGGCATGGGGCGCATTTAAATGGCCATTTTGTTGATATCCAGTTACTGGTGTGTGACACAGTGCCATAAAGTGAAATGTAGCTGTCATGTAATGCCCAGGGCTGGAAAAAAAAAACATTCTGAAGTGTGGTTTCTTGGCCCCAGGATGCTGCAGGGCAATGACTTCTCCAGAAATGTGCATAATAAATGTCAGTGTGCCATCAAAACTAGTCAGAAGTCCAGAGGTTTAAGGGAATTATCAGCCCATGAATTATCTTGAACATAAGGCATACATCTGATTAAAAAAGGGTAAAGATAAAAGGTAGTTTTCAAAGTTAAGAAGGTAAAAAGATTTTTTGATGATATTTATTAAAGTGGTGATCCTGCCTCAGTTTTTAATCTAACATTTTTAAGATATTTTTGGAGAGAAAATATACTAGTTTGATGGTGGTCACCACTGCTTGGGACTAAGTTGTTACGCAATATAACAAGAAAGTATCATGGAATGAAGAAAAAGTTTTACGGCAGATGTGGACACCAATGCTCTGAAAATTCTTCCGATTTAGCTTTACCTTTGTTATTATTCAGCTAACATGTTTTTTTAATTGACAAATTACTGTCCATAATTTTTACCCTAAAAAGTAACTCAATTAAAATAAGTCAAATAATTCAAATGGAATTAGCAATTTCCTTACAGTGCACTTTGATTGGAGCTTTGCAATTAACAGCTTTAATACCTACTGAGTTTACCCACACGACTTTACTCACATACCCTTAACAGATTTATCTCAGACCAGTCATTACCACAGTTTACCATATTAGACAGTATAGTACGCCTGTTGCTCATCTCTGTAGCAGCAGCACCCCGCCTACAAGCCTCCATGTCCCCACTGAACTCTGTGTGCCCTTTCAGGCCTGGATGATTAAAAAGGGGAAAGGAAAGACAGCAAAAGACAGAAACCTCACTTATTCTCATTTTCCAGAACTCTACCTCTTTACTTGGTATGTGTGGTCGGTTGGCTGTGTGTGAGGTGTGTGCATGCATATGTGTTTGTGTGTGTGGGTATATTCATCCAGGCCTCTTTGGCTTGTGGGTATCAGCTTGTGGTTTTGGTCTTGGTGTAGAGCAAGGGTGAGGGTGGCGGAACACCATGGCTGCCACGCTGCCACAGACATACTGGCACCACTGGGACAGTACAAGCTCCTTTTTCCAAAATACGGAACCACCACTGTCTATGTGTGTTGGGGGGGGGGGTGGGAATTTGAGCGTGTGATCATTGAGAGATTTAGTGATTGCATGTGTGGCATTAAGGATATCTATCTTAAAGTGATGAGTTTTTAACATGTATAATTACTCTACATTTACTCTGAAGAATTGTGCCGTAACCCAGACTTATGCAGTAATTAAGACTCCTCTGTCTTGAGGGGAGCAACATTATTGATGGATTTTGCACTTTAGTTCTAAAAATACTAGTTTTATTCAGAATTACAAACACAAAGACATGTGTGCATGGCTAATAGGGAATACTGGACTGATGTGCGGTGAGTTCAAATTTTGAGGGAAACAGTTGTAGTTGAAGAGGTTAACCAGAATAAAGAGGTAAGTTTCAAGACATTGTCCTGAAGTCATCTTATTTTACAGATGGTAGCACGCTTGGCAGGCTTGTTCTCCTGCCAATCCTCTTGTCTTTTTTACTCTTTTCTCCATCATTCTGCGTGAGTGTGTTATTTTGTGCGTGTGTGTGTGTCTGCACTCTCCATCCCTCCCTGGGGCTGGCAGCAATGTCTGGGCACTCATTTCACTGCTGGCCCCGAACCCAGCAGGATGTGGAGATCAGTGCTCAAGTGTGTATGTATGTGTGTGTGCATAGGCGCAAGCATGTGCTTCTGTTCTTTTTTTTTTTTTTTTTTCTTTTTTTTCCTTCTTTTTCTGATTTTGCGTCTTGGCTGACTTTTTTACCTCTCGAAGAATTTGGAAAGGCTGTGAGATTTTTTCTCCTGCATGAGTTTCAGCAGCGCTCCCTCTCTCTCTAACTCCCTGCTCCTCTGCTGCTCTCTCACTCCCTCTCACCCCATGTCTGCTGTGGCTCCGCACTAATAGATTTCATATGTTTCTGCAGTTGACATCAGTCTTAAACTATTTTACATGTGATCTGCGATATTTCCTCAGGAAATCTGTCAGATATTTATTAAAGGCTAATAAAAACAAACCTCCCTTGTTGTCCTTTTACCTTTTCTATCTCTTGTCCTTTCTTGTTCTTCTTGCCCTTGTGTTTTCTTGAGTAGACTGTCCTGCTCTCAGAAGCTGACCTGATTCTATTATAATTGCTCATGCTTTTTAAATAGTTTTTTTTTTTCTTCTTTTTTTGTCATGACACTATTTCCTTCCATTCATGAGTAGTGTTGTGGGCCAGTCAGCAAACAGGTTGGGTCTGTGTGGGCTTTTGGGGGTCTTCCCTTTCCTCTGCCTCCCTGTTCTATTAACTGTTCTTACAGATCTTTCTTCTTGTCTATCCTCCCCAATTCAACTATCTTCCCTTCATTTCCAATTTTAAGGCTGAAAAGAAGCCTCTCTATCACTTTGTCTGATAGTATCTCATATATTCTGTTGCAGTGTGTTCCAGCTCATTACTGAAGCTTTAAAATTTTTATGTAAAACCAATGGTTCTACATAAAACATAATATTTTATTTTTGTCACAAATGTAACTTTTAGTATCCTTAGATATTCTGAGAGTTCCATGGTAACTAATCGAGATTTTTTTTTCTTTATTTACATATTTATTATTTTTACTTTTCTCCGCCTAAAACTACTCAAAGCTAATAATCTGCAGTGGACAGCTGTTTATACTATCTCAACTGTAGAATGTCCTGCAGCTAAACAGTCCGTAGTGCACTCAGAAACAGTCCAGTTTGTTTCAGTTCAAACATTACATAGTTTTGCAAAAGTGATTTTGTGTAAATATTTATAGTATAGCTTTTTTTTTTTTTTTTTTTTTTTTTGAACCAATACAAAGGCTTCAGGATTAAAAAAGAATTTAGTTGTTGACCTTTTTTTCTGATTAGCTGTCAGTTTTAGCTCACCAGCAAGGAAACTATCAGATTCTCCAAATAGAGAAGATTCCACTGTCTACTGCGTGTATAATAGTGAGCACTAATGAATACTACATACTGTACAACCCCAATTCAAAACAAGTAAACATGAAAAAATATCCCTTCAACACAAGTTTATATATTTGGCTATACAGCTGAGTTTGTAAATTCTAACACTATCTACATGTTTTAAATAACAAAAGAGGAACTGTGCACCCTGCATTGTAAGAACTTAGTAACAAACCATTTTGACAAATATCTGAGCTTGTAAACATACTTTCTAGCTAATTAGTTAGGCACCTTTCTGTTGTTGTTCTTTGGGGAATTGTCATTAATTCTTCCTGCAAAATTTTTAGCACTGCCAGATTCTTGGAGCCATCCAGCTGAAAGTATTATACCAACGCTACTATTATGCTCACCACATTGATCTATGCATGATTATTTATTTAATTGTTTATTTATTTGTTTATTTTAAGCAGAAATCAATTAAATTAATTTAATCCATTTTTTGTAACTCTTGCAAAAATCTTACCTTCTTGGGTTATTGATGGACTGCAAAAATACTCGTAGAGATGGATCTGCTTTGCACTTTTCCTGAACTCATCAAGCACTGTGAGGTCAGAGATGCACATAATCACTGTACCATCAAATCAGTCCAGATCGTGGAGTTCTAAGGTTGGAAAGATATGTTATGTGTCTTTAATAGTTTAACAGATATTTGTTTTATAAAAATTGTATTTTTACTTCGAAATGATCATTGAATCCAAAGAAATGAAATGCTCTTTAATTCTTTGTTAGAATGCAGAAAATGCCCTCAAAAGGCTTTTTTTTTTACCATGGCTGTATTTCTGCTGGTATTTCTACATAATAGAACAGTGCATCACAGATCCTGGTAAATTTCTTGACGGTTTTTTTGCAGTCAAAAAAATGGCTTTGAATCCTCTTTCTAGAAATGTAACTTGTAGTATTTTCAGAAAAAGTTCTTGGTCTTCAAGACATTTCCAATCAGTTTTCCTTTTGGGTCCCCTTCATGCAACTACTTTAAAAGCTGTGGATCCAATGTCCCACCCCGTGCTGAAACCATGCGTCCAGTCCAGTCCTTCTGTGAAGCCAAAATTAAATTTACAACATATAGCCTTATTTATTTATTTATTATATATAGGTACAAATCATCTGCTCTGTGGTACACATTTTATTAATTAAATTGGAAAACCCAAGGTTACCTGGTTCAATATAAAGTGCTCCACAACTGTAGCTCCACCTGTTCACTGGTCTCACTAAACCTCAGTATATAGGCAAAAACTGATTAGATTCATAAGTTGTAGCCTTATAAGTGGCTTTTTTTTTTTTTTTTTTTTTATAAAGGATCCCTTTGTTGTACAGCAGATTTGGATGACCCTTATTTATTAACTTTGGGATCAGGTTTAAAAAGTTAGTGTAATGTTTCCAGGCTCCCTGGCTCCACTTTCACGTGAACGAAATGTCCAAATGATTAAAAAGTCTTGAGCTTACATCTTTCAACTTGTGTCTGTGCGGACATCGCCTTAAATTTTGATCACAATAGCTCTAAATTGTCATACCCTCTGGGACCCCCTTTGCTCTGTGGGGGACCCCCTTTGGAGGCCACAGACCTCAGGTTGGGAACAACTGTTCTAGACCTTAATTTCTGCAAATAATGAAAACTAATGAAAAAAATCACCTTGATTTTTTCTATAATAATAATAATAATAATAATAATAATAATAATAATAATAATAATAATAATAATGATAATAAAAAACAAGTTATTGGTCTTTTTTTAAGGCCTGACATGTTAATATGACTTATGTTGCTCTAAGTATTTGTATACTTTTTCTTAATTCAATGCTTTTCATATTACATAAATATTGCTTGAAAATATTAAAAATAAGGTTTCATGTATAACTTTTGGACATGTGATTCTCAACTATTAACATTGTCGGATATTTCTCCTTTCATCCTATCATCCCTTCAACTGCACCACATCAGCCTTCTATACACATCAGAGGACCGATGGAGTCAAACAACTATCTCTTGAAGGACTAATGGAATCAACCAACCATACTGTCTCAGTTCTGCCTTTTTCCACCCGCCAATCCGTCCCCGCTATGTAACCTAACAGTAGCGGGGCTAAACTACTCTGCAGGTCTGGAGCTGTCTCTACATGCAACAGGAGACACACACTACCTTATAAAGACAGGTATTCACACTTAGCATAAAATGCCGCTGCACAGTGTAAAAGTTGACAGTCACAGCTGAAATGATACAGTAAAAGTCATGAGTTTGAATGGACGCCATGGCGTGAATATGTGTGTTCCTCACAGAGATGGTTAATGTAACCAGCACCACCCTTCAGTTTCTGTTCATTTCTGCAGCTACAGAATCAGTGCTGATGTGATGATTAGTCTGCTGTGAAGTCAAACCAATAGATACAAGCTTACATTGTTCACATATATATATATATATATATATATATATATATATATATATATCATTGTTTTTTCATGCAAACAAACCAAATAAGCTATGTTTGAAGTTATTTTGTTGTTCCCAAGTTTCAATGTGTGGCGATTTGATATGAGAGATAACCAAGGTTTGGCGATAAGTAAGACACTTTCACTGTATAATTATTGCTTTGAGAATAGAGTTGAAAGCCTGTATGTAATATATCAGTGTTGCAGTTTGTTTTCTCTCTCTGTCATTGCCCGGAACAGCAGTGATGGAAAACAAACACATCAGCACTTGGCATTCTGAACCCTGAAATTGCCCTCCCTCTATCCCTCCCTCTTTTCTTTTTTCTTTCATCCTTCTCCCAACAGTATACTCATTTGGCTCTTTTTGAGGTCCCCTGGCTGTAGTACCCATAACTCACCCTGAGACACCAACACCCACACCATGCTCTCACTAACCCTTATAGAGCAGCCAAGACAGAGCCAGGGAGAAGGAGAGACAGGACAAATACTTTCCCTGTGTCTGTCTTTGGGCCTCAGGCTGGAAAACAAGAGGAGGAAGATGGACTGAAGCAGTGGGACCCACTCTACCCTGGGCAATGACGATGGAAAATAAAGAATGGCTTGATAGATTATTTGAGGCACAAAAAGGGAAAGGGCAATAACATGGAAGTGAGGGTTAAGGTTGCAAGATGGTGTAATGAAGGCAGAGAAAGAGGGAGAGATGGAGCAGATGTAGAGAGATAGCGATGGCAGTGGGTGCATGTCTCTCTCCACAACCATCTGAGTGTCTGTCTATGGATTTATGTGTTTGTTTGTGTCTTTGTCCTCAACTCTGTCACTTCCGTAATGCTTTCCATATTTTTTTTATTTATTTATTTTTTTGTCGTCACCAGTAATTAAGAATGGCTTTTCTTCCTGGTCTCCCCATAACCTTGTCAATGCACACTGCCAACTGTACATCCTATTTCTTTTGACTTCTATAGAGGCAACTTTTTTTTTAAACACAGTAATTACACAAGTATGTGGTGCTTTAACTGCACACTGGGATCTTTTGGTTTGGGGTTATGGCTGCAGTTGAGGTTTTGTCTGGAATCTGGGACAGCTAAGTGGCCTTGCGTTTGGTCACATTCAGGTGTACCTTGTGCTGCACAATTATGTGGGAACTGCAGTTTTGACAGATGACAGACAGATGCCAGCAGCCAGCTGGAAAAGATAAACAAAACTCTAAAGAAATTTAAATCCACAAAGAATATGATTAATTTTTAACTTGTCAGCACAGTTTGTTCTCTGCAAACAGATATCAATCAAATATCAACAAAGCAAGAAAAAAAGTTGCCAGTTTGAAATGTTGCCATTGTGCATTTCTACAAAAGACAGACATTTAAAATCTGAACATATCTCATATTGGCATGTTTCACTTCTTGCAACTATAAAAATGTGTAATATTTCTTACTAAATGCTGTGGAAACACAGGCAAGTCCCTTATGTACCAACAAAAAACTTTTCATCAGGAGGTTAAACAACATCTTGGACACTATGGTTCTTTTACATTTATTTTTTGTTTTGAGTCTTTTTGCTCATATTAGGTTTAGATAACAAAACTATTTACTTAGTCAGGACTGGTACTCCTCTTTTGCATGTTCCTGACAGGCAACAAAAGAACAAAACATCACATGACAAGTGGCACTGGGCTCTCTTGTCAGAAAAACACTAATATTATTTGTCTCTGAGACCCATTTAGATTATCTGTATCACATTAAATATACTGTAAAATGGCACAATTGTCAACAACAACTGTCTACTGGGCTGAACACCAGGGGCCCCAAAAGCCTGTCTCAGCTGGCATTCGTTTCGGTTTTGATTGTTCTCTACTACAGTTTAATAGCAACCAATTACCTTTATTATTATATCATATTTTATTACCTTGTTTATGTCATATAAAAGCTAAATTATAATAGCTTCACTTTTATGCAATGATGATTAAATTATTTTTAAGACTCTGCTATGATTTTTTGAAAAACTAAATCATAAAAAAGTGACATGCAGTTGAAAAAGTAAGTCATTTCTGCAATCTAGGGGCTTGTCATGTTTTGTAAACCATGTCCATTATTAAGCGAGGAAAAAGATATCCCATGTTGCCTGTATTTTTGCAAACTCAGCAAACTTGATGGCTTGCACTGATATGCCCATTCATTGAACTTAGAAGAGATGTAAATTTAAAGTTGTAGTTGTAGTTTCTGCTCTTTTGCATTATAGCTTGAGGGCAAATAGGTTCCGAACAATCCTCAAAAGGTAGAAAGTCATTGGATCCAATGAGGCTTGAGGACCTGTGAATAGGTTCATCTACTCTGTGCTCAGCAAACAAACATTTTTTAATAATCAGCTAATTTTGCTCATGACAATTGTGGTTTTAGAAACAAAAAAAAACATATTGCAAAAGAACTAGTAAGTACAGTATGCATATTTGTGTAAGTACTTTTAAGTTCACTCCCAAGAGTTACCAGTAATCATGCTACAGCAGGGAGGCTGAGTGTGGTTGAAGGCCACTGACTGTACACAGGTTCCACCTAGACTGACTGATCAGTTAATATGGGCATGGCTTTATCAGTATTCCAGGGTGCTGCAATACAAAGGGAGTGTTTAGAGAATGGGTTTCTTATATTGTTGTAAATGAGTGTGACTGAGAGGTTAGATACCATATGGCAATGAAGTCATCTGGCCTGGCCGCTCTGTGGAAGCCACACCCAAGCTCCAGAGACACAGGGCGCTGAGACTAAAGCAAAAACAATTTTTAATCGATTATGATAATCACCATCTAAATCAAGTCCCCTCCGCTCTCTTTTCCTCCTCATTGCACTCCTGCTTCAATCCTGCTCCTCTCCCATTCTCATTTATTCTACCCCACCCCAGGGCATTCTGCTTTCTTGGCAGAACACCGGAGTGAGCCACCTGCAACTCCCTCCAACCCACCCTTTTCAGCCTTAATCACAGATATTCACACACACATAAATGTGCAACACACAAGGCAACACTCAATGCAAATGCATGTGTGGTTGTACTGAGTGCACTGTTTCCTCTGGAGTGCCTCATAACTCTATTCCAGCATGTGGATCTGTACACTTGTACATTTTCTATTAGTATATCAGAGCCAGGGCACATGTTTCCTTTTTTTTTATTTAATTTAATTTTTTTCCTTTTAAAATAATTCCCTCCATTGAAGCAGATAACCTGTCTGACACGCTTGCAGACACAGAAACAAGCACTGCAGCTACCTCAGGTTATGACATAAGAAACACATCTGAATTAGTCTCCCAGCACTTCAGAACGTTAACCAGCGAGGCAAAATAGGATTTCCCATTATAAATTACTTCTTATTTCTCAGTCGCCATCCTTTGTTCTATTTGCTCTTTTTCAACTAGTTGCCTTTCCCATAGACACTGATGAATGCATTGATAAGCAATCAAGACTTTTAACCATCCTATATGATTAGGTTTACTATTTACAACATGTAAGGAATATAACCTGATCATATTCATGTTAGTGCCTGCAAGTTTCGGAGGCATAACATCATAAATGCAACAAGTATGCTAATTATTTAAATCTCACTATCTATTTTTTTTATAAGTTAAAAACACAATTATAACACCAAGTTGTGATAGCTTTGATGCTGTGATAAGCAGCATGCCACATCTGCAGTCATCATTCTCTGCTTTTCCTGTGATGACTGCGCCAAATCCCATATGGCCCAAGTTAGACAAAAATTAATATTACGCTTTCCGTGGCTTGAAATGTTTAAATTCCATACTGTCATCTCTTACAGGACCTGTATCTCTGCCTGATGTACCAAAGGGATTGTGCTGACAGGAATGACTGAAACAGTCTCGTAAATGGGTCACGTTGATTTGCCACGGGTCGTGAAAATGAATTGCCTGAGTTTAGTAAAAAGCGAGGCTGAATGTCGGAGCTCAGTGGGCTTTTGCTGAGCCGCCAGCTCCATGTAGCGTGCATAGCACAGTGTCGCAGGGCTGACATGCTAGTGTTTGACTGATTATAAACCAGCAGTCACTGGGTAGTCTCACTGCTCTCTTTACTGCTCAGGACAGACACATGGGCTCATGGATGGGCTTCTTCTGTGGGGTTACAGCTCATCCTGGCCGACCCATCCAAATGGGTGTCCAAGTAAGAGAAGCAGTTAACAAAAGACAGAGGTGAGCCTTTATTGTGTTTACTCTTGGTTCATCTGAAGTGTGTTCATGCACTTACAGGTATGACAAACTCATTGAGTGAAGAGTTTATAGCTCGCTCTGGATTGATGTTCTGCTGTCAGTGCAGGGGTACACACTGGTATTTACTGCCTGGAGAAACATAACACAATCATACACTAACACTCACTATGGCCTAAACCTTTTGACACCTATAATATATATTACCTGATAGATTTTCAACCATAATGGAGCATGTTACTACAACAAAGACTTTCTTCAAAAGAGGAAGTGACTGACAGACACATGTTCACTGCAGAAATGGGGAACTACTGGATTGTTGCCACTTGAACAAGTAAATACTTTCTGCCACTGTTGGCCTGTGAGCTTTGGGGCCTAATCTTGTAACTAAACCATACTGTAAATAAATACATCAATACTGGTGCTGATAGTTTCACCAACTTTACAAAGACAGATATTTCGATGTTTGAAAATTGTTTTGTACTCTTCTTTCAAATCATTGTGAACTTTGTACAGTCAGTGGTGAACGGGAATCAGGAATTTTAGTATATATCTGTGGCATGAACATTATCAGAACTTTATTGGAGGTGTTTCTTTCTGAAAAGAAGTGGGCCCACTCCCCAAAACCCTTTAATGGAAGTCGATGAAACACTCTTCACTTTCAGGTATACACTGACTGACTTTCATAATCAATTAATGTTACTGTTTGCCAGCCTTCTATTGAGCATTTCAATTGTACTTTTCAGACTTTGATGAAGTACACACTACCATTCAAAAGTTTTGTACACATTTATCCATTAGATTTTATTGGAAAGTGTGTCCAAACTTTTGACTGGTACTGCAGGTGCTGTCAGACTGCATTTGCTTGCCTTACTGCTCAAAGGCCATCTCTGTTCTTGCCTCAGATCCCAAAGCTCAAACTGTAAGCATTACCTGAGTAAGGACGTTGAATAGTTTTAACTTGAACTGTTAACAGCTCAGAAATATTATGATCCTCCACAACACTGTCTGTTACATGAGATTCTGAAAGGGTCCCCACCTAAAACTCATTTGAGCATTTGAGCTGAGGCCATCAATAAACTGTTTGCTAAAGCTCAGAACTTCAACAGCAATGCCACTCCAGCCCTTTTTCTGACAGTCAGATGATGCAAAAAGCAAATATGGCATGAAAAATAGATGGACAGGTAGGAAGAGGTCAGAAGCTCTCCACCCTGTCTCTTTTTGTTTCACAACTGAATGCAAATTGTTCTGCTTTAAAAGGGGCTCTTTCAATTCAATAATAGCAACAAAATTGACCTTTCTTGCATTTTCTTAAATAGAATTAAGGTGTTTCAAATCACAATCAGAGTCTAAAGATTCTCTATCCTCTTTAATATAATTCAGTCCAGATTTGACCAGTCTGAGTTTTGTAGTTTCTAAAAAGGATCTGGTCTAAAGCCATCTTTAAGCCAAAAAATAAATAAATAAGATAAATAAAAGGCCCTTTTTCCACTTTGCAAACAAAATGAAGGTTTCACGAATCACAAACTGTGTTTTAAAAGGATTTCTGTCATCTGTAGAATAATTCAGTCCAGATCTGACAAGTGTAAGCAATGGTGTTTTTGAACAGGGCCTTCTCTAAGGTGGTCAACATGCCAAAAAGAAGTAAACTGGCTTTAAATCAGAAGCCACCTTTAGTATCACAGCAGAAAAACCGTCACAATATGTGTTTAATAAATTCTATTTTAGTGAAATCCAAACACCTAATTAAATTTATTTCAGATATTGATGCAGGGTTTACAGAAAGATTTTATTGTCTTCAGCTGGTAGTGTTGCACATTTAGAGCACAAGGTTCAAATGTAGGTCTTTGGATGTAAAAAATATGTTGCCTGTTGTTCATCTTGACACACTTGTTAACTCATAGCGGTCTGGAAACCACAGTATGCAACCCCCCTCCCCACCCACACACACACACACACACACACATACACACACAAACACAGACACACACACACACACACACACACAGCTTTTTATTAGATACATTATATGTATAATTAGAAATGTCATTTCTTACTATATTACAAAGCAGACTGCAGATACCTTTAATAAAATCTCTATTTCTTTCTATGACCACTTCTACACAATCTCAAAATGTCCTCTGAAAAGTGAACACATGCAAAAGACATAAATTTCTTTGCTACATGTAAAAGTATCTTTTAAATAAGTATGCTGCTTTCCGCCATGCTTCATTCATCTTCTGTATATATCTGAACCTGAAAAATGAAAAGGAAATGCATTTCTCCTTGTGCCTGTGTATATATAACTCCATCTTATAGGCCTACACAGTCCTTCATCCCTACAGCACTACTGCCACCTGAACAGGAAACCACCGTAAGTTGAGAAATGAACTCTTTAGGCTTAATTTCTTTTCTTTTTCTTTTTTTTTTTTTCTTACTTAATATTTCATGGTAACAAAAAGTAAGTTTGTGTTACATATCTACACACTGTAGTATTCTTTTCCCTGAAGACAATGTGAAAACTAGGAATGTATTATAAAAAAAAATCTGTTCTGCCTGATAAAAATAAAGATTAAATAAATGCATTAATGACGTAGGCTGTCACCTTTATTAATTTAATTGTCACTTAATACTGACATTTAATTTGATCTATATTTGAACCTATAATTTTAATGTTGCATTTTTTATATTGTTTAATTGTATATAAGAAAAAAATGAATAACCCTGTTACAACATTGAAATGTTCTCATGTACAGACAAAATCATCTACCAAGCCATTCATTTCTTGACAGTACCAGTTTGGAACAATAAGTTTGTGCAACTCATTCCAGGATCATGTTTTTAAATGTGCACACCAAATACAATGTTCCATAAGTCAGCCCTACAGACTGATGAGAAGTTTTTTCACTGTGTAGTTTCTACTGTGTAGCCTCAAACTCACGTTGCACTTAAACCATTTTTCCAGGAACTTCAGACTCATCTTTGACTTGCACTCATAAGAATGAGACTCAACTCAGACTCACAATTTGAGAATCATGAACAATCTTTTATTTTCAGTGCTTTCTTCATGATGTTCTCTCTGTCTGATCTCCTGTCTGCTGTCACTTCCTCAGACGTACCACTGACATATTGTCAGTTGTGATAATATATATTTTGCACAGTGAGTGTACAGCAATGTTTAGAGGCAGTGTGGTGATTGTTGGTTCTCTTTGTCCATTTAGGTGCCACTGCTGCATTGTACTGTTACATTTCTACCTATGTTCCTGTACTTGTGCAACACGTTTTTTTTCTCTCTTTTTGTCTTAACACTATTATTTGGCACCAAGTTTTCACTTTTTAACAGATAAGTGGCTTCTTTAAATGTGCCTTAAGCCCACTTTAATTTATTCTTTGTCCAGCCATAATTACATTTTCTTGGTAATAAAGAAAAGAGGAGAAACTAAGGCCCCACAAAGAAAAACTGTATTGGGAGTCCTTTTCATCTTTTATCCCAGCTTCATTAATATTAATGTTTTCTGTTCTAATCTCAAACAAAGTCGATCCAAGCGTCTTTTTTCTTCTTTTTTTTCTTTCTTTTCAAATTATTAAGATTGTTCTGATGCACTAGCTTAGGGATCACCAAATCCAAACCTCTTGGGCCAGTATCTTGCAGGTTTCGAGATTTCACTGCTGCAACACACATGACTCTAATAATGAATTATTAAGAGGCTTGTGCAGAATTTGATGAAGAATCATTTCAATCAGGTGTGTTTCAGCTGGAAAACATGTAAAACCTGCAGCACAGTTGGTGATTCCTGCACTAGTGTGTAACATTATGGCCATCCTCTCTACAAAAAAAAAAAAAAAAAAAAAAAAAGGCTATAAACTGCAGTGTTAATGTAGAAAAGTTGTCACTGGGTCCAGATTGATTTTTCCACACATTAAAAAGTCATAGTGAGGTTATGTGTTAACTCTTTAAAGTGGCTTCTATAAAAGTCGCAAAATTCTGACAAGCAACAGGCCATGTCTCCAGAAAGAGTTTTAATCTTTTTCCACTTTCCACTGCTAGATGGCAGACATGTGAATCAGCCGTGAATGATGGGCCACAGTTCATCAACAATTGGCCGCGGTGGTCAATGACAGTCTGCGGTAGTCAATGATCGGACACCACCGCATCACCCACCACCCTAAAGCCAAGGAACCTAGATGAGTAATATATACTGCCATCATAAACTCTCGTTCATAATCAACTATTTTGTTTGAAAATACAATATCAGGGGTCACCAACTCTACTCTTCGAAAGCTACCATTCTGCGACATTTAGATCTTTTCTTGTCTCAATACTTGTGATTCAAATTAAATGGTTCTCCAACAACTTCTCAACTTCTGCATGAGCCTGATAATGAGCCACTGATTGGAGTCAGGTGTGTTGCAGCAGTGAAACATCTAAAACCTGCAGGATGGTAGCTCTCAAGGACCTCTTTGTGACCCCTGCAGTATGACTTCAAAACTTTTAAAACTCTGGTGCCTAAAGAGTTAACAGCTTATTTACTAATCTGAATAAATTTCCTTGTTCTACAGGGTTTTTCCAAATTCAGTAAAGTAAGAAACTGGCCAGTGAAGAGGGACAGAACATTTGTCAGTTCAAGCTAAAGATCAGTGGCATTAAAAATGCTTGTAGATTAAGGGTGAGTATGGATCTTAAATTATTTGGATATTGTAATGCAGTTCCTTAAGCAGACAATGATAATTGTAATTATATGTCATCACACATTTTTCCTCTGCTTTTCGGTCCATCTGTCACTCAGCTTTTTGTCTGTGTTACATTTTAATAAAACAAATGAGGTCACTGATCTATTCTGTAAATTCAATAACAGAGAGAAGGTGTTGTTTGGAGTGTGCAGAGTTGTGGATGTGTTCTTTTGCTCTCTAGAACCTACATGCTGTGAAGAATATGATCTGATTTCTGATTTTCTGGGATGAATGTTATACTGTGTTGTGTTGTGTCATATTGTAAGGAGACATACATAACTGTTGCTTTGCATGCCTGAGAAAAGTGTATCCATGGATACATGTTATAAATATATATGAAGATATGCATCCCACAGTGACAAAGCATATGTAAAAAAACTTAAAATGCAAGAAGATGTGCAGACCACAGACATGTGTCTCAGCATTATGTGGCTCAAGAAGTAGACCAAGTTGTTCATTGCTGGGTTAAATTGGATTCATCTGTGGATTCTTTAGTTTTCAGACAGACATAAGGAAATCCCCACTTTTTTTTTTTTTTTTTTTTTTTTTTTTTGCTTGATTGTTAAAAGTCACAGCATTAAAGCCACGCTACTGGCAGATTTTCTCAGTGAGGCACCCCCAACAATGGCTAATTCGGCATCCATTTTGCATCCTGTCTCTAGTTCTCTCTCTAGTGAGCAAAAGTCAGTTTAATGTTAACTCTTGTCTTCTCTTACCCTGTCCAGAATCATACTTGCATCAACTCAAACCTCCCACCACGAGTGTAAAGTCACTTTTTTTTTTATCTTTTTTTTTAAATAATATAAACCAAATTTAATATTCAAGCACATGAATCTCCCTGACATCATTTGACAGACTGTACTGTACATACAGCAGCAAGATCTGACACCCCCTGTTCTCATTGTGACAGTGTGCAAACTACCAGGTGATGACTAAATGTTTTGAAAGTGGTAGAAAGTGTTTGAATTGTAATATCCCAAGGCGAGCACTTGAAATCGTTTGTATTCTCAAGGCAACAGTTAGTGGAAATAAGTAGGTTGCTTTTTTTTTTCTGGTTTTTTTTCTGGTTTTTTTTTTTACACCTTTTTTGTCAGGTAATTAGTAGCTTTTGGCTTATTGCTTTTTGCACTTGATAAGAGTTTACTGGGAAAGCTGCATCTGTGACTGACTTCCAGGTACTTTTGTTGTGTCTAGATTGAATTAATTCAAACAGCTTTTTTCTTAGAAGAAAAATACAACAGGAAACATGAGAGACTGCAACTTATACATTTCTATATCTCTTCCTTCCTGAACCACAGAGTCATAGAACTGTTTGATCTCGGCATGCTTGCTGTCTTACCTCGTAGCTCAGAACAGATTCAGTTTGGGCAGGGGGCAGAAACTCTAGGGAGGAGCAGATTTCATCACTCACTGTCTCCCTAACCATGCATCCCACAGGAGGGTGTGTAATGAAATGGCTGCAGCTCACATCATCACAGAGGGTCAGAGCACAAGATAGTATCACTGTGACTTCATAATTCAGACTGAAGCATCTGCTAAGATCTTTACAACTAGGCAATTTTTTAACCCAAGCCTTGTCAGTGACTCTAGGCTTAATTTTGAGAAACCTTAAGAGATTTCCCCAGATTGGAATGCCAGATCTGAAATGTTCTGTTTCAGGCATTTTTGTATTTTCCAGTGTGTTACAGAATGTGTGAGGATGAATCTGTTATCTTCAGGAAGGTTTTAGAAGCTCATTGCTCACTCTGTGAACTGAAGCAGTTGCAACCGCAGAAAACCACATGAGACCAGAAGCAGTGACGCAAGACATGCGCCAGAGCAAAGCCTGGGAAAGTGTGTCACTGAAAGTGCAGCAATGCATCTTACATCCTCCTTAAGTCAGTGCTTTGTAATGAAGCATTTAGAAATTTCTGTGTAATAATCTAATCAAGTTTTATGCTGCTTGTAGTAAGAGAGTGATCCCTGCATTTGTACCATGTTGATTCCTTCACTTTTAATTCTTTCCACATTAACACATATATCTAAATCACTAAAGTCAGACTAAAAAACATTTTCAGTGCTAAATGCATTGCCATGCTTTCTTTCTTAAATCAGTGCAGCATTTGATGGCCCTAGCTAAACTTGGCCCCAAGCTTTGTATTCTTTCTATATAGGATTAGCAAGGGGTATGAGCTGGTGTGAAAACTCTAAGAAAGACACTGTAATAGTTCACAGAGCAGAGCTAGGAGGTGTTTTCTTTGGAAGACTCAAATCACTGTGAGTCAACATTGATACTGGCAGGATCTGGAAATACCACAAAATCTGGAAAATTTTTTGTTGTTGTCATTGCCAAATATGTGCCAGAAAGAGAGCAAGTTTTAGATGTTTTCACAGCTGAATGGGTACACTTCTTCAATTTAGCTTCTTCTGTTTACTGTATGACCTTCCTCATTATAGTTCGTTACAAGTTTTCTTGGGCAGGCAGCTAAAAGGAGGTGTTTCAGTAGAGTGGTGCTTGGTCAGTGGTTGTTTGGGTGAGAAATTGTAGTAAACACCAATATATCATGACAGCAGCTTGATGTGTGGGTATTATATGATGCAAACCAAATATATCAGTATTAGTTTTTTTAGCATTGTGAAACAGCACCATAATGAGCTGTAACTTTTTAGATTTAACAAACCTGCCTCTTAATATTCTAAGTAGTCTAATTAAAAATTCTGTAAAAGTTAAAAAAAATTTTTTTTTTAAAACAAATCAATAAGAAGAGAAATGGGCGAAGCCTTGATGGTGGGTTAAACCAAGACATGATACATGGCCACGCTTGTTAAAGTGCAGATAAATTGCTTCTTGAGAGGTTTAAAGATAATCATGCACAGGGATTAAGATGTTAGATGTAGGACAAAGTATTGTATTAGAGTAAAAAAAAAAAACATTATCATTTTATCAGAGTAAACTCAGGAGGTATGATGACTGAGAACTTGAATGTTCATTCTAGGGTGTGATTGTTAGTCACATGATTAACTCTTTCTCAGAAAAAAAGTTTCCTGAGTCTTGGATTCATGCCAAGGTTCACAAAACTTAACTGTTTGTAAAATATGAAAAAATAAAGTTTTTTTCAGTTACCCAATTAATCATTGCAGCCTTGCTGGGTTACATTCATACATCCATTTTCTATATCACTTAGCATTGTGAGTAGGGATGTCACAATTCCTTAATTTCACAAATAATCGCGGTATTAAACGCCATGATTAATTAATTGTAAATATCCCTCAGTATTGTCCCTTTCCATGAACGACCATGTCCGCGCCATAACAGCAGATCAGCACAACATCCTGTGGCCATCCTGTAAATGTTTGACTTGAAAACTGTCAGAATCTTCATAAATAAGTGGTTGCTGGTGAATTTGTGGATACTGTAACTAAGCACCAACATGCTCAAAATCAGCTTCTCCTGCTGAGATAATGTAATAACTTTGTTTATGCATCATTGTGTAACAACTGGGTATGTTAGAAACTAAGATTTGATTAATACTAAACCTACTGATTTTATATAGACATATATGACTTTAATAATGATAATATTAGTAATTTTACAGCCATCATAAACTGGTTCATATTCAGCTTTTTCTTTTACAGTAAAAACTTTAAAAACTCTTGAACCTAAAGTTTTAATGGTAGATAACAATCACTGGTAGGTTTGAAATCCCCCCTTTTTTTTCAACCTACTGCTATCTTTATAGACATATCTTTTTACAGTTCAGATGCCAGTATCCTCGGCCCACACCTTTGTTGGTCCACACACAGCTCATGGGGTTGCATTTGGGTTAAGAACAATCTCTAGTTTCTAATTTTCATGTCACCATTTTGCACATTTGTGACATGAAAATTATTTAGATGTGGTCTACTGCATGATGCTGGCTTAATATCAGTGGTCAAGCTGCTGTTTAAGATGCTCTGGAATTACTTTATTAAAATGAACTGGCATTACATGAAAACGTTCATTTACAGCTGCTCACTGCTCAAATGCTGCTCATTGTTTGATTTAACTAAAGTTCAGTTCAAATTATTAGAGACAACAAATCTCTGTATTTACGTAAAACCTAATTTAAAAGCTCAACATAAAATGTGTATGTGTTAGGTTAGTGTGAGAGTGTGTGGTATGTATATCAGTGTGTAAGGGCATGGGTGTGTGTTTGCTTGTGTGAGGCCCAGCGAGTGGGAGAGTCAGGCTCTGCTGGGACTCACAGCTGTTTCATGGTGCTGTTCCAGGAAGAACTGCTGGACTTGTTAGTGTTTACTGGCAGCCACTTTGTGTGTCTGTGTGTGTATCTTTTCCTCGAAGTGTTAGGCTGGGTGTTGGTCCATTTTACTTTGGCCACTCAAGCTCACTTTCTCATCTGCCCTCCTGCTCCTCTGTTCTTCCTCTAAATTTCGCCACAGCTTTATAAAATGACTCTGAGCCATGGTGTTGTAAGCCCCAAGAGCTCCAACAGAGTGATGCATCTACTCTACAGCAGATGGTGTCATGTCAGTTTCAGAAGTCAAATTCTCTAACATCAGCACATGTCAGTATGACATAGTGAAAACTTGGTATACTGTACCTATGACAGCTAAGTATGCAATGGAAACACTTTAAGCAAATAAATAAAGAGGTCCAGATATTACATAACTTACAAAAGCACGCAGGGATCTTACCATATGTCATCCAAGATCACATAGTTTTTCTATTAGTGTTTGAAAAGTCATTTTCTATTTTCTACTCTGCTTTGTGTTACCAGGCTTTCTATCAAGATGATTCATTCATGAGTTGTTTTTCTTTGTTTGATATTTGGCTGGCAATGTTGTAATCGCATCATCTAGTTCTTCTGTAGCTGCCTGGGAAATTAGATCCACGTACAACAAACTCTGTGAAGTAATCTTTAAAAATAATGAAATGGTAAGAGATTGAGGCATTCATAAATTAGCTTTTTAATCAGATTAATCAAAAAGTAGCTAAAAGTTAAGATAAATATAAATGGAAACCCATACTGTGTCACATTTTCAGCTCTTAGGCAGAAATACTTTTTTCTTAATTACACAATGTATTTATCGTAGCTATTTCATGTATGCTTATTATTTATTTTATTTTATTTTATTTAACTTTTGTTTTATCCTTCAAAGTCTTTGTTGCTGTTCTGGTTAGGTTTAAGTAACACAACAACTTGATTTGACCTCAGGAAAGATCATGATATGGGCTGAAACAGATACATTTGCACTAGATTACATATCTTATAGAATTTCTCATAGAATTTTAAGGTTGATCACTGCACCTATCATTGATTAATTATGCAACATTATCTTTTTTAACACTTTATTAATCCTAAGCTGGGAAATTTAATTTAACCCATCCTAGGAGGAGTGGGATGCCCACAGTGGTTTACCTTAGTTGCCAGCCCAGGCTTGAACCCGGGTTCTCCAGACCCAAACCCACCTCTGTAACCTCTAGGCTACCACTCCCTTTTATGACTGTGGCTTATGATACAGTGCCAGTCAAAGGTTTGGATACACTTATGCATTAGATTTGATGGGAAAGTGTGTCAAAACTTTTGACTGGTACTGTATGTAAACAAAAATGTCAATATATGGTGTTACGCTCAGGTGAATTAATCATGGCAGTGTTTGATTCCTGCACGTGTGCATATTGGTTAGTTGTAGAACATGAACATAAGCAAAACTTCCTCTAAAGTGAATTCAGCCCTCTTTGATAAAGCTTTCCCTGCAATCAAGCTCTGTATAAAGTTTACAGTCCACAATTTGTTGCAGCCCAGCAGTGTTTTGTGATATTGATCCTGCATACGCTGATATTGTGATGATGAATTTTCTTTTGCAGGCCCTACTTTGGAGTGATAACGGCACTATGTTTTTCCTTTTATTTAGAAAAAAAGTCTATCTTGTTGCTTTTAAAACTATTTTAAATGGATTTGCATAAAAATGGATTTCTACAGTTTTTTGAGTGTTGCACTGGACACAAAGTAGGTTTAATTGAGTTAAACTAGTCACTCCAGAAGTCTAAGATTCTGCACCTATTTCCCAATGTATATGCAGTCGGTGACATACTTTGGGTGTAAAATGAAAAACTTCTGTCTTCAGACATGTACTTTTGCAAGCCTAATTCCACCTACAGTATTTCATAGTGACAGAGACTGAGTAAATACTCCACTGAATGTATGTCTACAGGTGAAGGGGTGTATATCTATCTTGTCACCGTAAGTCCCCTCAGTTACTCCTCAGCCCCTCATGGGTCTTGTCACACTTTGAAAGGCCAGAAGAACAGACTAAACATGGTGAGACTGGCCTTTCTCCTGACTAAGCTGAGGGGTGTCTGGGCCAGGTGCAGATGGACTCTCTTGAGTGTAATATGTGAATGTGTGAATGTTCCTGCTGTCTTCCTGATGATGTGGAGGCCAACAAGATACCTAAAAGGACATGATGTCAGTTGGAAGTTGGTGTGTTCAGTCTGACAGAGGGGTTTACCACAGTGTTGGTTCTCATGGAATGCTGAATGTTTCTCTTCATTTACCGTCCCTATTTGCACTGGGTTTCATGTTCAAAGGAATTTCCCCTGAAAACCCTTTGCGTAACACAAAAACCACAAGACTTGTGTGTGTGTGTGTGTGTGTGTGTGTGTGTGTGTGTGTGTGTGTGTGTGTGTGTGTGTGTGTGTGTGTGTGTAAGTGCTAGTGTGTTTAAATGGGTAAGTGGTCCGGTGTATGTGGGGGTGTTGGATTTCTGTGCTTTTGGAAAGCCAAATCTGAACTTCTCAATGAATTTTTTTCTTCATCTTGTTATAAGGACTAAATTTTGCCCAGACCAAACTGAAGATAAGATTATAATTAATCAATATACTATAAAGGGTGTGAAGACTAAGTCTTATTGTGTATTACAATGCTTTTTTTTAAGGTTAAGAGAGCATTGTTGTCTCTGATTTCCAGGAAAAGTTGAAAGTGACAGAATCAAAATGGTCCTTTATAAATTATAACTGTTTACAGACCTTCTTTGCTGCAGTCTTTTTCTGAAAAGACATTCAGTTTAACAGTAATATATATATATATATATAAATATATATATATATATATATATATATATTTACAGTGATGTCATTTGGCAAAGTTCATTTTATGACAGCTGACAAAAGTAGAAGTAGAAGCACACAACAGTGCTTAACTGACCAAATTCCACCTTGAGCATGCACTCTTCCTGTGCACAACGTTGTCATCTGTTGTTGCATATCTCTTGGTAACAGACAGGTTTGGTCAATATGAATTTCATCAGCAAGGATCATGCTAGAACTACGGAGTATGTATGAAGCTGAGAAAATTTTTAAATGAATTATAGTCTAAGTATTATTATTATTATTATTATTATTATTATTATTATTATTTTAATTTTTTTTTAATTAATTAATTTATTTATTTATTGTTACTTGACACAGTATTTATAAAAGTGTATATCAGAACAAAGAATAACAGAACAAGCAAACTTTGAATTTGAAGGTGCTGTCTTTCAACTTTTGCACTTTATAAAAACAGATGAATGAACCAAGGTTATTTTATTGCATTTATTCTGATTTTCAGCTTGACACATCAGAGCCAGTCAAACTGAAAAATCAACCATTTATGTTTATATAAACTGGTGCATCTCCTACTGAAGGTGTTTTATTGTTAAGAAAGCTCCAGGATGTAAGGTAAAATTAGCCAGAGACTGTTGTTGC
This sequence comes from Melanotaenia boesemani, assembly GCF_017639745.1. Lineage (NCBI taxonomy): Eukaryota > Metazoa > Chordata > Actinopteri > Atheriniformes > Melanotaeniidae > Melanotaenia > Melanotaenia boesemani. Next base: position 16,018,747 of record NC_055690.1, read on the forward strand.
ACAATATTCAGCACATACAACCAGCTTCATCTTCAGTGCGGGAAAGTGCTTGGGCACACTCTGAACACTACAATTTTCTGGGAAAGAGGAACCCTGACTCGTTTACATGCAAAGTTTGCAGAATGAATGTTAAGTACTTCAGGGACACCACAAATGTCTTTGCCCACATCATCCATCATCAACCAAGGATGAAAGAAGTTAAACAAGTTGAACGCCCAGATTTTGACCAAGGCATCACCATGTTACCAAACTCCCAGCAAATACTGAATGAGCAGAAAAAATCAATTTCTTGTTTCATCTCAACAGCTATAGCCACAGTTGAAAGCTGACAATAGGGTTTAGATATGTGATAGATTATTTAGACAGATGCTATTGTGCCAGCTTTACAAAGAAAGCTGTAATTCAAGAAACCTTGGTTGAATGTATTTACTTTAAATGCAAAAGAAGGCTAGGTGGACATATATGCAGACAATGAATAAGTAAGGGATAATGCCCGACGAGGTGTCCATTATCATAAATTACTGGATGACAGATATATATATATATATATATATATATATATATATATATATATATATATATATATATATATATATATATATATATTTATAAGTGTGTGTGTGTGTGTGTGTGTGTGTGTGCGCGCATCTTCACCTTGCATTTGGGTCCTTCATCCTCCAAACACCCTGGCAACAGTACGATTTCTTTCAATTCTTTAGTTTGATTCAAAAGCAATTTAGATTTACAATGGACTCAAAGTTTAGTTTCCATAGTTCGATATTCTGTATATCAACGTTTCATTTCTATAGGTTTGTCTCATGAAAAGATATACTAAAATATTTCCAAAAATGTGAGGGGTGCACTCACTTATATGAGATACTGTATAAATGAATTAAGACCAGATGTGTAGTACCACAAAGTAAAGAAGACACCAACTTGTGAATGAGCATATAAAAAGGACCTTTGCCACTGATTAATTATAATTCTGCAGCTTGTGGCAAATAAACTTCAAAATCATTTTGTTTCAAAACCAGAATAGTAACTATTACTAACAATGTTTTATATCTATTGAAGAAAATGCAACACATCAAATCAGAAATTGCATGACCTCACAGACAAAGGTTGTGGTTGAGCCAGTGTCATTTTCAAAGAACTCCAGTTGACCTTAAAATCTGAAGTAATACTAAGGCTGGGCTTGCACCAGAAGACTTTTAAAAGATTTGCACAAGACTCTGAAAGACTACCAGCTCACATCTAAAGACCAATGTTTAGAGTCTTAAGTCTACGCCTAGTCTCAGACTGAGATTTGACAAAGACTGTGAATCTATAGGGTCACAAATTACAAGACTGCAGCTAGATTCTTTTAGCATTTTTTGTGACATGTTGGACAGTTGATATGGAACAGGGCTGATCTGCACACAGTAAAGCAAGCAAGGGGAGAGTTTCCGTCCAGGAGGGAATTACACATCATCATTATTAAGTGTGGCTTTGCATCTCCACCAGGTGTTATACCGACTTTTGTCAGAGCTCATCTATTGGTTGTTGATCGGGTTTCGTCATTGCGTCTTGCGATAATATCTAACATGTTAGAAATTGTCTCAGATCCAAGACTGGAGAAAGATTGACGTTAAACAGCGCAGATTACCAGCTCACTCCTAACGACGAGAAGACGGGAGCGCGCTGTGACTCCAGCAAAACTCCTAAGATCAGACTTCCGTTTATAGTCTGCGACCTTGAAAATCATTTGGTGTGAGCCCAGCCTTAGTGTTAAAAAATAATCGCCCAATATGGAGGGATACAATATCATAATTAGGTTGTAGCATTGTTTACTCCATTTCCACCAACTCCCAAAGTAATCATTTTTCTATCTTTAACTACAAAGTCCTTCAACTTTGCCAAACCTCTTTTAAATTTGACTTCTGTTTCTGATATTTAGCTTCATGCGCGGACATACTGTATACATTAAGTAGGTCTACGGCTTCTTAAGTCCACATGTCAAAATGTCCATGGACAATACAAAAAAAACTCCATAATGCATCTGAGCGTCTGCTAAATTAATAAAAGGAAATGTAAATAATTCTGACATGTGTGAGTGTGTGCACCTTCCAAAATGTGTTTTTGCACTTCTGTTCAAGTGTGAGTGTATCTGTGTGTACATTACTGGAGTATATGAGGTAGAGATTACACTGAGATAAGAGCAACCAAAATTACCTAAAGAGTCTTGCATGAACCTCAGTGAGGGAAGCAAGAGGAAATGGGTCCAGAGGCCGTGTTCAGCTATGTATATATTCCAAGGGAATCTAAAAGTGGCCATATACCCATTCTATTCTCCCCTGCCTCCCACCACCCACTCAGTTACCCCCCCGCCCCTTCACTTTGCTGGCCAGCGCCACTCCAAGTGTCTCAGGGCAGATTTCTCCCACAGTTGGGAGTGCTGGGTTGTGTGGCGGCCTGTTTATACTGGAGCGTGGACTTCCTAGTGGCAGCCTGCACCTATCTAAACATCCCCCCGGCCGCTGCTCTGTGTTCCCGGCCTCGCACAGACTCTACCCCTCTTCCTCCTCCTCCGCCTCCATCACCCACCTCATCCCCACCCGGCTCACTCTGCTCTCTCTCATACCCTCGTTCTGCTTAATCGCTCCCTTCACCATGGGGTTCTTTCATTATTTCTACTTGTTGACCTTGTTTTTCTCCATCTTATATTGTACATTGTCATTCTAAGTGGGTCCAGTCTTCTTCTCATGCTCTTTCTTTTGTATCTTCTACTTGTTAGTCAGTATTTTGTGTTGTTTGCATAGTATTTTAAAAACTGTCAAAAAGATGAAAAAGAGTTATCAACAACTTCAACAAGTGGTGCATGATAATGACATACATCATAAATCCTCCTTTATGATAAATAACTGTTTACAAATCATTAAGAAATAGCATAATATCCTTGTTTGCACAGTTATTTAATTAAGAGTCTTTGCAATTGTTTAATATATTTCAAACCAGTTCTACTTGTAATTCCAAATCATAACAAAAGTCACCTCAAGGCACATCACGTATTAAGGTTAAGACCTTAAAACACAAAAAGAAACCCAACAATTCCTTTTGAGTAAACACTTAACTCAAATAGAAAAAAAGGAAAACCTCCCTTTTAACAGGAACAAACCTCCAACTGAACCAGAGGGTGGCCATCTACTTCCGCTGGTTAGGGTAAAGAGCGAGGATGTATCCTCTTTGCTTTAATTATTTTTTATGTGTGTGTAAAAACTTGGTTTGGAGTTCAACTATGGGAAAATGAATGGACATAGGACACTGTAAAAGTACATATGTAGATCCTACAGTTTAAAAGGTCACTAACACAGCTTGGAACATATTCACATAAAGAAGTCTTTTTTATGTAGAAAATACAGAGGGAGTTACAAATTTTAGGGTAACATCAGAATTATTATCACCTGCATAGGGAAACAAGGTGGTGGAAGTGTCATGCTAATAATGTTTTTCTCTGCTGTATGAACAGGGTGTGAATAATTAATGAAAGAATGAAGGATTATAGTCAAGGGGGATACAGGCAAGGTGATTCTTCTGTATTCATTCATTCTTTCCTGGGGACTGGATGGTTAAAAATCTGCTGAAGCTCATCTCTGGCACGTCGGACAGTTCTTGTAATAACCATTACCAGAGCAGATAGACAACTAAACTGAGCCAGAAAAAAATGAGAAAGGATCCTGCATGTGTAAAATGCTTGTAGAGAAACAAGAAGTTCTAAAGTTTATATATATATATATATATATATATATATATTTATATATATATTATTTTTTTTAATGATTTGCCCTGTTAAGTGTATAACATAAATACACTGTTGTACACCTGCTCATGGCGCTAAAAGAAATGTAGGAAATCATATAGCATCACACTCTGTGGAGCATAAATATATGTATGAAATTCTATAGCAATCCATCCAGGTTTTGGAAAGGTTTAACAATCTTGGTCAAAGCTTATTTCCTTAAAATTTATTTAACAAAATCCATTTATTTAAATTTGATACAACAAGTAATGGTACAGAAAGTCATGAAATGCTAAAATTCATGCTTTAAGCAGCCACAAACTTGCAGGGATGATGTTTCTCATACTTTGGCATTTCTATCCACTATTCAAGCCAGTAGTTTATCACAGCATCACTTGCTGTTTCTCACACCCACGCAGACACATACACACATGTAAGACATATAGCACACCTCCCTTTGTTTGTTTATTTGTATGATTATTAGCTCCTGTCCAAAAGAGCAGCAGCAGGATATCTGGTGTAACACAATAGCAGGGTCTGTTCCCCAGGGAGCTCTGCTTTGCACTGTAAGACTGCTGGAACATCCATGTAGCTTTATCACTTTTGCCCAAGGATCAGTGCATTCTCTGCAACATTTGCCCTGAGGCAAGCAAAGATTGCTATATCATGGGTTGTTTCATTCCCACCATCTCCACCTTTCTAACTGGCAAGCCTTTATCTCAGTCATGGTTTTACGCTGCTGAAGAATGAGCTCTCTCAAGGGATCCCCTCTGCTCATTTTGGGTTGTTTGGTTGGTGTTAGTGGTGGTGACTGAATGATTTGCTCTGGTGTAGATGAGGTATGCTGGAGAGGCAATGGCTGTGAAGATTCCAAGGAAATGCATGAAAGTTCATGCTCCCACTGAGCAAAGAATGATTGTGTAAAGAGTAGGTACAGTTGAGAGTGTAAAGTATGGAGGTCCAGCGAGAGTAGGGCCAGAGAAAGCTCCAGTGAAAGCATGCCCTTGCTGACAGATGAATTGCCCTAATTAGAAATCCATAACATCCTGCCACATGGCCGCCTTATCCCCAGCACACTTCCTGCTCTGGGCCGGGCTGACGACAGCCAGCCGTGCACTTTCCGTCACTCTAAGTGAGGGAACAAATCCATGAACCACCGTGGGTGTCTCTTCCAGCACGAGCTACAAGCACATGTCTTATCTGTTAGTGCCCTTTTTTCTTGGACAATAAGTAAGCATATATCAGTGAGTGTGTGTGTTCGTGTGTTGCATGCAGTTGTGTGTGTCATCCTGGCCCTTTGTGTCTGGGGTCTTGTTCAGTTGGCTGGTTTTCTGTCTCTATCACTTCCTCTGTTTTTACCACTCTCAATCACACTGCCTTTCTATTCGTCTGCCTCCTCCGCAACACCCAACTTCCACCTCTCCTCCACCTCCTCCTTCTCATCCCAGGTGTCTGGATGGGGGACATTAGTTGAGGAAGTCCAGAAACCAGCACAAGGAACACATATGATAACAAAGGTTGCAGGCCTAGCTCATCTGAAAGAAGGGTTCTTGGTCTAGCAGAAGCAACAGTGCCAGATCATTGGATACACAGCAGGAGGCAATGTGTTGTACACATTAAATAAGACAGAACTAAGATCTGTGACCCTTCATAAACATTATACAAAGCTTAATGGCTCTGTGGGTTGCCCTGCACTATCTCTGGTTCATTATGAGATAAATGGTTCCAAGTAAGTTTAATGGGCCTGTAGCTATCCTCAGAGGATGAAAGGTTTTAATTCAAGTGTTTTTCATAAGATGATGTTAATATGAGTGGTTTCGCAGGTAAGTGTTGTTGCAAATAAAATAATAGCATAAGGTGTTTTAATGGGGTGTCTAGCAGCTGCAATCTGCCAAACTACCTTCAATGCACACTAGGGGGAAATTTACACATGTCTGTAACACTTTCAGAGGCATGCAGCATTACCTTTCCACCTCAAGTGCTGTGAGACAGCAGTAGACTAAGGTGCAGCTCTTCAGTTACCACTCACAATGGTTGCTTTAATAGGCAGTATTTTCCTTTTACAATTATTAGCATCTGGCAGCACATCACCAGCACAGCAGATTGTGCTTTGTGTTAGCAAATTTCAGAAAATTAATTTGGAATTCATTGTCTTCAACTTTCTCTTGCAATATACTGTATTCTAAAAACAATCAGTATTAAATAATTAATACGTAATTCCTGTTTTCTTTTATTGTTACACCAGTCAATCATAACATCATGATCATCTGCCTAATTTCAAGTAGGCTCTCCTTGTGCAGTCAGGGCATAGACAAATAATATCTGAGGGAGTCCTGAAGGGTCTGATATTGGGACAATTGATTATTTGGGTTCTGTGGGTTGTGAGTTAGGATCTGTGTGGACTGGGCCTGCTTCCCTACACATGCCATCAAATACTTCCAGATTAGTTAAGTTTACAGGTGAGCATCTCAGGCTCTGTGATGTTCTCTACTAAGTAGTTTTTATGAACCTTGCTGATGTACTGTTGGGTGTTCCTCTTCTGCATCTCCTGTTGTTCCATGAATCACGACGGCTCAATCATGAAGTACTGTCTCTCTTGTTGTGTTTTTTTACCGTTCAGCTGAGAAGGAGGACAGTAGTCATTTATAGTTTACACCGACATATTGTTTTTGGCAGGACCCTTCTCTAATACAGTAGCTCTCAGGTGGTTGATTTATACTTCAGCTATGCAGGAGTGGGTCTAAAAAAATTTTGATAGGGTGCCAGGCAAAGACAATGACCAGAAAAAGGGGGGCACAAATGAGATTTATGAAATATTGATCATCTAATGTATAAAATGTGAAGAAAAACTTGTAAAACTAACAGCCAATGAGAAATATATTTTTGTTCAACAGTTGTTCACTTTAAGTGATGCTGCTATAGGACTTTTATCACTGCTGCATAAACATTTTGTCAGTCATCAGTTTTTTCAAAGGGTCTTCATCAATACTGGCTGTCATCACATCTGATGGTTTTATGATAGATATTATCACCATGGAGACAGATGGTCAGATGATACTGGATGAATCAGCAATATGATTTATAAAATGTTAGAGATGATGCAGAACAGCATATGGAAGTACATTTACTTGTTCATCTGATGCTTACCCAAGGGAAGGTTAGTTAACATTAAATATTAATACAAAAAAGTATAAATGGGTATATTTCAGTCGTAGTTGCCAATGATGATTAATCATGATTAATAAATTTATAAGCTTTGATTAATCTGATTAAAATCATTTGTTTACATATATATATATATATATATATTTTTTTTTTTTTTTTTTTTTTTTTTTTTTTTTTTCAATGATTTGCCCTGTTAAGTGTATAACATAAATATACTGTTGTACACCTGCTCATGGCACTAAAAGAAATGTAGGAAATCATATAGCATCATACTCTGTGGAGCATAAATATATGTATGAAATTCTATAGCAATCCATCCAGTTTATATATATATATATATATATATATATATATATATATATATATTCAAGATCTTTATTGTCATTGTGCAAGCAAAACAGAATTATATGAAATATATGAAATGATGCAGCCATTGAGGTCACATAAAGTAAATAAAATATAGTTCTTTGCATGTGCAATAACCTATGGAGTAAAAGGGCAAACTTGTAAAAACACTGTAAAAAGACAATGTGATGTGACAAATTTACACATAAACAATCATGGATATGCTCCTAACAACTCTTCACAAATCATCTACACTTGTTCAGTGGTGTTTCTCTGGCTCTGATTTACGTTGTTTTCAGGCTCATCAAACTGTTCAGTAACCTTTCATGTCCTGTGGATGTAGTTGTCATCTTTGAGGAACAAGACGAGTTTTCCAAAGGATGGAAGTAATCGCTGAGAGCGGTGTTGTATTTGTTGGCATTTATTATACCCTGTGAGGGAAAGATTAGACCAAAACCAGAGCAGGAAAATTCACCCCACATGCTTTCAGAAAACCTTTTAATCCTTCATCATAAGCTGGCAGCTCTGATAATGGAGGGTATAGCAGGCATATAATGGGTTCATTGAAATGTCATAATACAAAACACCTGAGCTAAGCATCTTTTACATGGCATGGCATGACATTAAATCTTTGTGTTGACTGACTTGTTTGAAATACAAACACATGCAGATACAGCACCAGACATGCACATTTACTGATGAAGTGAAACTCTAATATAGAGTTTTGGTGTACAATTTGCCATGCTCTAAGCCAACTGGAGCACCACTATTGTTTTTATCCCTTTTGTCTTTTCACTGACCTCACTTACACACTGACAAATATAAGTAAGAGCACATAGAGAAGTAAACAAATGCTAGGCGCGTGCGTCCACACATACACTAGTGGACATGTATCTCTGGCTTCATGTTTAAAGTATGCTGTTTGTGTGTGTGTGAGAGAGAGAGAGTCTGTCAAGAAAACTAAAAGGAGGGGGGAAACAGGCAACAGAGGAGGAAGAAGAGAAGTGGGACAAGAGCGAGTCAGAGAAAGAGGGAGAAAGAGTTGAGCCACAGAACAACGCTGCTGCGAGCAGCTGTGGCACTCCCAGATTTCCCCCTGATTGCTTTCAGCTGGTACTTGAACCCTGGGCCTTTTGGGTTTTGGAGGCCAGCCCAGACCCCACAATCCCCCCAGCGCCCCATCCAGCTGCCTGACCCCTCCCTGACCCTGTACCGAGGATAGGAAAATACAAGCCATGCCAAGCCAGAGAGACTCTTTTATTTTGCCTGCTGGCATGCTGCCGGTGACCAGGGCTTACATAATGGGAAACATAGCAGGACCCAGGAGAAGCAGCCCCTGCCCCCCTTTTTTCCTTTTCCTTATTAATCGATCTTTCTCTCTCCCCAATCTCTTTTCTTTCTTCTTCATGTCTTTTCCCACTCCACTCCCCTCTCACCCCCATTTGCTTCATCCTATTCTTTCCCCTGTGCACTTTGCCTCCCCTCCTGTTTGTGATATATCTTTTTGGGCCCACTCGCCTGGGCACATTTATTACAGACAGCCTTGACGCAATCCTGAAGTCCAGCCACCAGCAACACAACAGCACTACGCACACTCTCTGACACACTGAAATGCACACACGTGTGGGTGTGTGTTTGCATTTACAGCTTGTGCTGTTCTAATGTAGAGAACTTAAATTTAGTAGGGTACATGCTGTGATGCTTTACTCTAAAAACCAACAGAGAACAGCAACACATCATAGAATACCACAGTAATTATACATTTTTATCTTTTCTATTGAGTGTTTAGTGTGGTTATGTGACATTCTCTGATAGATAAAACACATAAATAAATACAACTCTACGTTTTTAATAAACTTACATTTTGAGCTTTTTTTTGTATAATCCTCAAGCATTACCCTGAAAATTTTGTACTTCATACATATCTATACTGTTTTATGGTTTTGGATTTTATTTCTTTCTGAACTAAATATGGAAAATAGGGGCAGCTTGTTAAACGTCTGTACTGCCAAGCACCCTTTCCACTGTTGCTGTTTCCATTGATGAAGTCCACTGGGATCTAATTAGACAATGATCATAAACCAATTAGTTGTTTAGTGTTTTTATAGAATTACGTCAGCCAACCACTGTGTCCCACTCTAGTAAGTTCTGAACTGACTTACTGGAGCTGAAGCAAACATCACAGAAATAAGTAGTCTCTGTATAGACAAATCCAGCGGACGTGTGTTGCACCATTTTGCGGCGTGGCCATTATTGAAGTGGCCAGTCCTAATTTCCTTGTATCTGCCAACATGCACAGCAGCATGGATATGTGGAATAACAGCATTAGACAGAGGTCTACAGTTGTCTGGAAATCTCAAAGTTACTGTGTTTATCATATCAGTTAGACATCAGTGCATCAATCTAAATTATGATTCATCTGGTAGAAACTTATTTTATTAACTGACAGTCCACACTAGAAAATAAATCGCAAATCTTGTTATAATAAGATGTCAAAAGTTGGTGAAAAAATAGTTTCAAACTTTTGCAAAGGCTGTTCATTATCTGTTTTGTCAAATATTTGGCATAGCTGTGTTAACTAGTTTAGGCTACAGGACACCATGTACATGATCTGTTTGTATTACTGACTAAATGATTTATATTTTTTGGTCACAACATTGCCCTGATAAGAGCAAACAATGTTAAATTTTCTAGATTAGTCAGTTACTCTCAGCAACACCTCAGCTCCTTGTCTTTTGGTCTGTTAGCATTACCTAACATAACAAACATTACCCATTGTGTATTGTTAAACTGGATGGCAAAATGGAAACGCACAGTTTAGTGTCAAATTGACAACTGTTCACTAAAATTTACCATGTTTTTGAAGTTGGGGAAAAAATCTAGGGTTTGTCATTTCTTCTGTGCTCTCTATATTCCCGGTGTTCCTCCCCGATGCAAACACACCACCATCAGTGGACAAAAAGTGTTAACCACTGTCCTCCCACACAGACAGAAACAGAGAGCAGCAATCTCCATAAAGCTCCATGATCTTTGCATTCACTTTTTACCATAATTAAAGTTTGTCTCTGCTGTTTAAACAGCCAAGAAATATGCAGGTCCTACCAGATTTCCTTGATATTGTGAAGGACATGGTCCGCTTCTCATCTGCTCTACTTACACAAACACAGAAATGTCACCTCAGCAACGGCAGAGGGTCTACTTCTAGTGTTTGCCTGGATAAGTCTATACTCTATAAAAAGTCCAATACAAGAGGACTGAAATATCATGCTTCATAGAGAACCACAAAGATGGTAGAGACAATGTCATAGCAAATGCATCTGATGATGACAGCCACTTTGACTTCAGATTAGCATGGGCAAGTTTTATGAAGCAGTACCAGCCAAATATTTTGACATGCCTATCCATTAACTTTGAATGGGTAGGTGTTCCCACACATTTGGTGGTACTGTATATACACACATGCTTAATAAATCAACTCTAAATGTTAACATGTTAAGAAATGCAATTACACTTTATGGATCCATTTTTAAGAATGACATCAGTGGCAATGGTTGCTATAATTAGATTTATGATCTGTGCTCCATATCAGTTCATAATAAAAATATAACCACAGAATTGTTTGCCAGCCACCATGCAGATCAGGAAGAGGAAATTTCCCCTTTACTCTTTGAATCAGTGAGTTTTGTTATCACTAGAAACATTCAGCCAACAAAATCACATGCCAGCCAAGAACAAAACTACCACCAACAGTTTATTGTATTACAGAAAGAGCTCTGTATAATAGTGAGCCAGGTACCTGACAATACCTAGTACTGTAATCTTTCAACAGACTGGGGATCTCCGCAGTAGTAATCCTTTCTTTGCTGAAGCCTGGTGTGTAACCTCTTTTTGGACCAGCTGTAGTAAGAAGGATGGACAGTGACAGTCTTGTCACTTGTAGCAACCCAGTCTGTATTTTCACAGCATTCAAACAACAGTATTAATGGAACCTAAACCTGCACTCTTAAGTTTATGAGGGTATCTAAGTTTTTTTTTTTTTTTTGTTTGTTTTGTTTTGTTTGTTTGTTTTTCTTTGTTTGTTTGTTGGCTTCTTAGACTTTTTGGAATAATTGTATTATTGTATTTTAATATTGTTTTTACTTTTTATTAAATCTATAACTGAATTAAATTAAATTAAATGTAATGTACATTTAATTAATTACATTTAAACTTGTGTTATTGCTGTATTTGTGTACCGTTCTATATTGTTACTGTTGCACCTGGCCCAGGTCATCATTGCAAATGAGAAGCGGCTCTCAGTTGACCTATAAGTTAAATAAATAAGTAAATAAATAACAACAACAAAATGTTTTAAAAAAAATGTAATCCAGCATTAACAAAAATGTAATGAATTGTCCTACAGTTGATGAGTGTTTTAGGTCATTTACACGCACAAACACAGATTATCGCAGATTCTCATTTTAAAGAATCATATAAGATGAAAAAATATATTTTTTTTTAATTACCTGTGTTCATGTGTACTTGGCCTTTGTTTTTCTGCATGTATCAAGATACTAATCCCAGTAGTGCTGAAACTGGCCTAATATTTGATATATTGAACTGCCAGCATTCAACGATCATTCATGACTCACGAAGAACATCATTAATACAAATGCAATAAAGTGCAATTATCCTTAAAGATGCGGTTTGGTTATCTGTTCATCCTTAGCAAATCTGGGATCACATCTTCGAACATCCTCATACATCACACTCTAATTCTTTTGTTCCTTTTTTTTTCCTTTCACCTCCTCATCACCTGCATCACTATATCATCTCACTCTGACTTTTCATCTTTTTCCATCTTTGTGTGTCTCCTTTCTTACAACAAATCCTCATTCCTGGGAAGGTCTCAGTAGAGCAGAATAAGATTAAGTCATGGACGGGTGTTGAGGGAAAACACTGACCTCTTCTCCTCCCTTTTGCTCCATCTTTCATTTTTCAGTCTCTCTTTCTTGGCTCTTTTCTTCCCTTAGTGCTCCTTTATTCTCGCTCTCCCATGTACACCCTGTCTTCCAGATTGTAATAATAGAAATAATGATAATAATGGTGATGGGCCTGGTGACGGTGATGTAAAGAAACATAATATTAGAATAACAAACACACTCTCTAACCAATGGCCATCGTTTGACCTCTGTAGATATGAGTGTGTACCTACGTGTGTGCACAGTCTCTCTGGAGCTTCTGAAAGTGTAAGAGTCAGATTTGTATGTTTGTGTGTGTGTGTGTGTGTGTGTGTGTGTGTGTGTGTGTGTGTGTGTGTGTGTGTGTGTGTGTGTGTGTGTGTGTCAGAGATAGAGAGATGAAGGCAAAGAGGAGACAGAGCAAGACAGTGAGAGAGAAAGAGTTTGCTGGCATGCTGTATATACGATCACTTCCTCTCCAGTTTAAACAGAGCAGGCTGTGCTGGCAAACTCTGCTCCCTACTCCAAATGGTTTGCATCATGTTTAAACCCCCCTGCCACCACCCCTCCCTTTTTCCTTCTCTCTTTTTCTCTCTTTTCCTTTCTCTATAAATCATCAAAATCTCAAAGTTTATGTGTTTGAAAAAAAATACCCTCTGCTTTTTCCCTGTAGAAGGGCATAAGAAAAAGCTATAAAGTTGTTGTATGATCTCTTTCCACCTCTAACACCCCTCTCCTCTTCTTATCTGTCTTCATCTTTTAGTACTGAACCAGCCTTTTGTCACCCCATGTCCTGATCATAGTTCTCTCTTATCAGGCTGGGTAGACTCCTCTCCCAAGAACTGACATGGCTCCAATACAATACCACATAAAACCTCAGAAGGCAGATTAACAAATTTCTCCAGTATACCCCCACCCCCTGTTTGTGAATAATGTTAATCCCATGTGGTAACTCACTAAACGCCTGGGTGGAACCCAAATGGACCAATTTTAAACTGATAAGAATTCACTTGTGAGATCATAGATTGGAGAGCTGCATCATTAAAAAAATGACAACAAAAACATATTTACGGCTGCTTTAAAACGTTTCATATTGACAGTTTCCTTACAAGCAACCACATATAGGCTATATAGTGTCAAACATACCTAAGAAAAATCACACCTCTTTCCATGCATTGGTTTCTTTAAAATTTTGTAAGAGCAGTTAGAAACACAGGTGTCCAAGTCAAATTTTTACATCCTCCATTACCCTCTGGCTAAATGTTGTAGGAAATGCAGACAAAAATTTTTTGTACATTATTAAAGAACTTGAGCCTCTCATTTTTACAATGTCACTGCAGTCCACTGACATATGACAGCATTCATTTATACAGAGTTCTTTTAAGGTTCTGTTACAGCATTTTGTCAGGTTGAGATCTGGACTATGGTTGGAACTTCACAATGCACCCCTTTGATTCTTTTCTTTTTCCACCAATTTCTTGCGGATATGCTGGCGTACTTGGGATTGTTGACCCAATTCATACTTCAACTGATGGCATCAAATACAAATTTTTTGGTATACAGAGAGGTTAATGGCTGACTCAGTGTCTGCAAGTCAAAATTATCACCCCTCCACTAACATGCTTGACAGTTGGTATGTTTGTGTGAGCATGCAGTGTTTGTTTTTATGCAGCTAATGCTGCTGTTGAGTCAAACTAAACATATCCACTATTGTCTTGACTGCTGTTGACATTGTGCCAAATTTCTTTTTTTTTTTTTTTTTTTTTTTTTACAGAGAAAAGACTTTCTCCTTATATCTCTTTTAACTGTATTATTATGAACTTTTACATTTAACATGTTAGCTAAGGTCTTTAGGGTATGAAATGTAATTCTTGGTGGATTATTTTTTTAATTTCTCTGCACATTGCACAAAAGGGCCTATATATTGGAAAGGGCCTATAACCCTATAACCCTTCGCAGCTTGATGTGCAGATCAGTGCTGACGTCGCTGTCAATGTTAGCCAAAACTTTAGCTTTACGGAGAAATAGTTGCTGATGATCAGTTACCAATAAAGTGCATTGTTTAGCAACTGTTGGATGTTACATATCCTTTTCATTCATATAGAAGCAATAAGGGTGTAATTAATCTTTCACACACTGCTTCTGTATTTGGCTTAGCTTTTGCTAAATAAATCATGATAAGGAGTAACATGTCATGTAAAGTTGCTCATATAAAGTTTTATTTAGCCAGTTTTTAGAGCTGGGAAGGACTATAACCTTTTTTTTTTTTTACCTAAAACCGGGAGTAGGTGTACCTTCCTTTTTATATGACCGTAAATTTCAAGATAGTTGACTCGCACCATCTAAAGCTGCAGAATTTAAGAATTTTTTGCACCATACACATATGCCATGCATACTTCAGAACCTACTTGTATTTGGACTGAGTATTCAACTGCACAGATGCTACCGAACACTTCTCCGCTATGTATATACATTACGCTGAATATCCACTGGTTGAAAGGCAGACTGTTGTTGACAAAAGTCAACTTGGAAAAACGTGCAAAAATACATCAAAGTTCTTACAATAGCGGTAATAACTCTTTTCCAAATCTCTTTGTTCTGTCAGAGCAAAAAAACAACAACAGCAAAATCACAAAGAAAGCAGCCTGCATGTCAGGTTGAGCCACATCTTTTAACACTGCCCCTATGTGGCAAAGAAAGCTACTGCAGGTAAACGTACACCTACAAAGCAGTGTGTACTTGCACCAGAGCAAACACACAACTATGCAGCAACCCATAATCATCCTTCTTTAAAGGAGTTGTTTAGTCTTCTGGTTTATTAACTTGTCATGTCTTGTGATAATATAGCATGATATAAAAATGAAGGAGAGCTGTGTGAATGCTACAATAAGAAACTTATGGTCATAATCATCACAGTGACAAGCTTTACTTACAAAACACTGAAATCTATTTCATGTGTTCATTTCAAAAACAAAAAAGAAAGCGACACACTTCTCAGTGAACCTCAACTCCCCAACACACACACACACACACACACACACACTTCACAAGTCATAATGGTATGTGTATTGTGAGGTTGCATGTTGCATTTACTCAAGCTAGTGGTGATGGATCTTTTAAGGAGGCTGAGCAGCTTGCATGTAGTTTACTACTGCACAGTCAGAGCTTTTATTGGCAATGAAACAGAAACCACTATATGATGTCAGGACACTATTCATGCAGCTTCTAATGCAATGTACTAGAAATACAAGTATTACTATGTTTGCGAATTCCTGTCATTCATGGCTCTATTGCCTATTTTCAAGCTCTCTAAACTTGTTGGATCATAGAAAAAACATTAAGCTATTTATCAATAAATTCAACAGCTAAAATAATTGGATAAAACTTTGGATAACATTACAGTATTTAACTTAATCTCCCCCACGTCTGCCTTTCTGATGAGTTTGATCGGGCTTGACCTTAACTTGGCAATAATCACGGGTACAAGATTGCCAAATATGTTGCTATTTTTCATTATCAGTGCAGTTCAGGGTACCCCCTCCCCCCGCCAACCGTTTATAAGCTTTGCTGCAGGTTTTTGCAGGCTATATCAAGCATAGTCATAAAGGCTGTTTAAAAATTAATCTGAAAACTGCATCTGTGAATGTCCTTTATCCAACTTACCCACAAGCTTTGTGAAATTCACACTGGTAGTGTTTGTGACTTTTAGATGAGGGCATTGATGATCATAAAAATAAATCTTGACTCTTGCTATGCTGGACGAATGAGATTTTTATCTGGCATTAAGGGCATTTACTGTAAATAAGGCTAAAATATCAATATATCAACCTTTTAAAAATAATATATTTTAGAATACGATTATAAAAGATAATTGTAATTTCAACACGATGCCTTGTTATTTGCATTTAACAACTATTTACCAACAATAAGATTTCTGGTAAATAGATTTGTAATTTATAATGTCAATATATATAATGCACACTCAATCGGCTGCAACTGGTGCAGAATGCTGCTGCTCGGCTTCTGACAAACACTGGACGACACAATCACATTACTCCTGTTCTGTACTCCCTCCACTGGCTTCCAGTACACTTCAGAGTTGATTTTAAACTTTCAATGTTTGTTTTTAAAGCCATTCATGGACTTGCACCTTCTTATTTATGAGAACTGTTATTTGCACACAAGCCCAGCAGAGCCCTGCGTTCTGCAGGCCAACACCTGCTGGAGGTCCCCAGGACCAATTGCAAGCAGTGGGGCGACCTTTCATTCGCTGTAGCCGGTCCCAGACTTTGGAACACTTTGCCACTTGAGTTGCGGACCATCACAGATCTGCCTTTGTTCAAAACTAAGCCCAAGACTTATTTGTTTAGACTTGCATTTGCTACTTAACTACATTGTGACTCTTGTTTTACACTAATTTACTCTGAAAGTGTTTTATTTTTGTCTAAACTGTTATTGTTAACCTGTTTTTTAGTTGTTTTTATTCTCTTATTATTGCACGTTGAAAAGCACTTTGTTTCAGCTGTTGCTGTTGTAAAGCGCTACACAAATAAAGTTTGATTGATTGATTGAATGGTCCGAGTGTCAAAACTTTAGCTTTACAGAGCAAAGCAAAGTGTGTGGACTGATTGAAAAAGAAATTAGATACGTTTCTTGAATAAAAGGCTAGATTAAGCACAACTAAGAAAGCCAGTTTGAGGTTAAGTATTTGTGTGCCAAAAGGACCAAATGTTCCTCAGTGACACAAAATAGATTACACTTATCTAATTAAGGTGCCTTCCCAAAATTAATGTTTATCTTAGTTGGATTTTGTTCGTTGTGTATTTCTACAGTCCTTTTTTTTTTTTGGCAGACGTTTATTTACATGAGGATATTTAGATCTGAATGATTTTTATGGTGTATTTGGTATTGTCTGCCCTCTTATGGGTAATAACTGTAGACATTTTTGCTGTTGAGTTGGCACTAGCTTAGTCATTAAGCTTGGTTGTTCCTGCACAGACCCAGCACTGTCTTTAGTCATAAAGGAAATCTCTCCAAAGCCTGAGGAGACTCTGTAAATCAGCCAAGATATTTAGAATATTGTTCCAGCCTGCTGGCTGGCACACAGACACATAAATGCACAGACACACACTCACTTGGAAAGATATATTCGTCGAGTTAAAGCCATTCAACAGAGAGTTCTCTACATGGGTGGGCACACATTACTTTCAGCTGTGGTGGTGGAGCTGATAAAACAGGCAAGATGAAGGGAATAAGGGGCAATGTAGGGACAACAGTCATTATACTAATAGACACACATACACACACTTGCCTTAGGCTTTCAGCTCTGTCTGAGCAGATCATATTTTAACATCTCACCCTTAGATAAGAATTTTTATCAAAGGCCTTAAGTCTTTCTACCAAGGCCAGGTTTATTCCTAAACCTTACTATAACACAGTTTCTACAGCCTCACACAGCTTTAAGGCAATTTGGATGGCATCCATCCACAAAAAAGGAGGGGAACATAGGAAAAAAGAAATCACATATTAATGTGGAATGCACTCACACTAATAAATTAGAAGGGGATTTACAATAGTGACTTATTATAGTGGCAAACAGAGGACAAACAAGCCTGCATTTCCATTTCAAATAAGCTGCATTGCCCTGCAGCTGCATCTCCACTGACTGAACATGTCCCTTATGCAATAAAATGGACTTGGATCAAAACTGATTTTTAATAAAACCATCCAAGACATGAATTCTTTATCCTGTAGTAGCTGAGGGCCAATGAAACCCCAGACAAAGATTGCAATCAGGTGTGAAAAAGAAAAGATTGGTGGGGTTTGCAGGTACAAAGATGGATGTAATCTAAATTAAACAAGGAAAAATGTTACGTCGTGAACTAAGTAAGTGAAAGCTAACTTTCAGTAAATATAAATAAATTAATTTAAAAAATAATAACAATGTAAATTACGTAAGCACATAAGCAGTCTGAAGCCTATTCCAGTCTATTTCAGGGTTAATACAGAAGACACAAAAAGACAATCATGCACACTCTCCTTCATCCCCATTAAAGATCCACTACTTAACTTTTGCCATTTCCTCAGGGACATACCTGCTAGCAAAGGCTAATTCGGCATCCATCTTGCATTCTGCCTGTGCTGTGAGCTCTCTCCAGACAGTAAAATACAGTCCTATGTTGACTCTTTCTCTTGCTTTGTCTATCTTTTGTTTCCTTCCTTCCTCCAATGATGTCTTCTAATGTTTCTTTGCTGAATTAGCCATTGTGCATGTTCAAAACTAATTATTTTTCTGTTTGCTAACGTGTGACACATGCACAAAGGAAAACTCAGCTGCAATGTCACACAGCGTCCCAGATGAAAAAGTTGCATTTTTACTAAACTGTGAGTTTTACCATTATTGATGTATCACATTGCTGAAAATAATGGACAAAATAATGGACAGTTCTGCCCACCTGCTACACAACATAGAAATGAAACAGTGGAGTAGGTTCAGTCAGAGCCTTCTTCAGGACTGCTGCAACAAAAGAAAGGTACAGGTCATTCCAACCAACTGCAACAGCTATTCAAGGGAGAATAATTTAGCTAAGTGATGCCTATTTTTTTGGTTTTCTTTTAAAAATACAACAGCATTTTAATTTCTTTCTGGGCTTGATAAAGTATTTTTCATCTGTTTCAATATAGGCTTTTTACAACACATCATCCTTTAATGAGCAACTTGTCAGCTATCTGTCCTGCCTTCATCACAGAAATGCATTTTCCCTTGATGCCAGAACACACTGGGCAGTTTTTTACAAAAGAAATGCAGAATACCACAGAACTGTTCATATCTTTCCTCATACATTGGTGAATACCAGTCTCTCCTAAGCTGAAAGGACAGGCCAGCTGGCCCTACTTAGGTAAATGCCCAATAAATGCCTATAAAAGGTCATGACTTACGGGCTGTGAGCAAACAGACACAGCAGCGAAACAAATGAGGAAAAACAGAATGACAAAATGATGAATGAAAACAAAAAATAATAACAGAGATGTGCAATGAAGGCTATGCTTTCTCATTTTTAAAATATTTACTTGATCATAAATAATCACATGATTAGCTTTAAAAAATTAAAAAGCTTTATATAAAAAAGCCAAAAAGCAATCCCCACTCGGATATACTGAATTCGGTTCTTGGAGAATGGCCGGCAAACCAGACAACCGGGGCCTTAAACTCCACCACAGCTGAGTCCATCACCTGCCCAAGGTGAACGATTCATCAGTGGAAGCTCGGAATGCCACTGAACCCGTTAAGTATAGCGGTTTTATGGTGTTACTACTACTACTATTATTATTACTATATAAAATGAGAAAGGAAAGGGACCTTCATTGTCCTTTTAACCTTACAAAAGCCATTTCCACAACTGACCTTGCATGGCTCAGTACTGGTTGTAGGTTTCTTTGTTCACAAGTGAGTCTACCTGTATCTGAAAATGGTTTCATCAGCCACTTTTGCATAGGGTAAGCGGGATCACCAATGGGGTAATGTCCAACTTCATAGCCAGAAATTGTGACCTTGTTTTGCTCCAGTAACTGACCACTGCTGGGAAGCCCCCACAAATCAGACTGACGCAGGATTCTAGCATCATGCACACTCCCTGGAAAGCCAACACATACATCCCAAAAGAGTCCTTTCGCATCCACTACTGCTTGCAGAACAATTGAATGCCATCCTTTGTGGTTGTAGTAGTCCCCAGGATATTTTTCTGGTGCAGTGATTGGATTATGACTGCCATCTATGGCACCCACACACTGTGGGGCATTCCAGTGGTTTTTATAATATGTGGCCAGCTCCAATAACTTTGAGGTATCAGGAGTCATGATATGCACTGGAAGAAGCACCTTAATGGCAGCATTGCAAAAATCCTGGACACAGCTGTTCTTAGACCAATGCAAAAAAGATGGCTGATGGTCGTGTATTTACCATCAGAAGGCAATTGCTACCTGCTTGTGGACTGGGATACACAATCAATTTGTGTCTTTTTTTTTTTTCTTTTTTTTTTTTTTTTTTCTTTTTTTTTTTAAAAAGAAAGGAAGGGTTTGGTCTGATCACAGATGCGCTGGAAAGATTTCCATGACACACAGAAGTTTTGCACAAACTGCTGCACGGTAAAAAATCTGGAACAACGGAGTCCCACCATTATCTTGACTGTGGATGTGCCCAAATAACAGGAGACCTCCAAATCCAAATTTGTCTTAAAAACATCCAAGAAAGCTGACAAATATTACGGTTGTATAGCTCATACTTGATATGTGGAAAGTCAGTGCTAAGTTAAGCTACATGTGTAATGGTTTCTCCTGAAGACCCGGAAATTCAGCCTCACACAGATCTTAAGGTTTGAACAGAGTATGGTTTATTAAAGCAGGAGGAGTTGTAAAGAGAACTTGGAGCTGTCTGATGGAATATGGCAGGAGGATCTGGGCTGACTGTGTCGCCAGAATCTGCAAGAATTCCAGGCATTAAAGCATGAACCCAATATCTAAAAACATGGTCAAGAGGGCAGCCAATGGTCATACACAAAAGGCAGATAGCAGGCTACTTATCAAAGGGGGGGGGGGGGGGGGGGGGGGGGGCAGGCAAAAACTGTGGTCATTCACAGGCAGGGGTGAATATCCAGGCAGGCTATCAGCAGGGGTAACAATCCGACGTGGGCAGGGCAGAAGCAAAATCCAGGGACGTGACTGGGTCAAAAACAGGTGGTCTGCAAATATAACAAAAACTCAAGAACAACACAAGGTTAGATGACCATCTGGCAGGGAAGCAGAGACTAGAGTGAGTTTAAGTAGGGTGGGGAGCAGGTGCGGAGAATGAGCAATCAGGGCAGGTGGAGCAAATGAGCTTGATTGCAGCTCTGCAGCAGAGCAGCAAACATGACAACATGCAGCTAACAAATACTAGAACAATTTTCAAAACTGACTTTGAATAATTACCTTTCTCCTTAAACAAAGTTGCTGTTTCTGCACTTGGTTAATAAACACTGACGGACAGTCATTAACAGACGACTTGTCATCTGAAGTTTGGAAGGCCAAGAGCAAGAGTAGAAGAACAACAAACTCCTCCAAGTTCACAATCTGCGAGACTCTCCTTTCTTCCACTCAACAGGTTCACGGTTGGTGATCCTTGCACTAGCACATCAGAAAAATCTAAATTATTTTAAAGGGCTTGAAATAACTTTTATCTGAGTACAAAAAATACGAATTTTAAACTTTTTAAAACTGAATAAAAAATTTCTATATTCTATATTCTATATCTATCAGTCTGAAGCGAAGATAGATAGATAGATAGATAGATAGATAGATAGATAGATAGATAGATAGATAGATAGATAGATAGAGAACTTTAAATGTTTTTAATACACTTTGAAAGATGTGGGAGGAGAACGGGGAATTCAGAGGAAAGAAGAGGACAGAATAGATGGAGAAACGAGGCAGGGCATGAGGGAGAGGGAGTGGTTTGTGTGGAACACAAGTTGCTTCCATTTTAAAT